>NC_091309.1:1752294-1920906 GCF_038502225.1 Cherax quadricarinatus | reverse complement strand
TAATACCCACAGTGGAAAAATTTTGAAATCCCAAGTAAGTACTTTTGTGATTTCTTGTATTATCAAGCATTAGTCAAAATAATAATAATATGGGAAAGTGCCATACAAGGCAGAAATAATATGTATGCCAGGGATGGGGTTCACTTATCTAGGTCAGGGAGGGGGGGTCAGTGACCAATGCTGTTAGGGCTTTATATTAAAAAATAGTTAGTAGCATGGGTTTTTGTGAGAAAGCAATGAAATATGAGTGTAGTGATATTGTGAGTAAAAGGGAAACAAGTTATAGGCAGAATGAAGTGGGAGTGATCATGTCAGAGGATCTCACCTTCTAGGACCATAACATTGTATTAATTGCATCTGCTAGAAAAATGACAGGATGGTGAATGAGAACCTTCAAAACTAGGGCTGCCAAGCCCATGATGACATTCTTCAGGTTACTTGTTTTATCTAGGCTGGAATATTGCTGCACACTAACAGCACCTCTTAAGGCAGGTGAAATTGCTGACCTAGAAAATGTACAGAGAACCTTCATGGCATGCATAACTCAGATAAAACACCTGTACTCCCTGGAATGCAGGTGGGAGAGATACATGATTATATACACCTGGAAAATCCTAGAGGGACTAGTACCAAACTTGCACACGAAAATAACTCCCTATGAAGGCAAAAGACTCGGCACACGATGCAACATTCCCCCAATGAAAAGCAGGGGTGTCACTAGCATGTTAATATACAACATAATAAGTGTCAGAGGCCCAAGACTGTTCAACTGCCTCCCAGCATACATAAGGGGGATTATCAATAGATCCCTAGCTGTCTTCAAGCAGGCAATGGACAAGCACCTAAAGTCGATACCTGACCAGCCGGGCTGTGATTCGTATGTTGGATTGCATGCAGCCAGCAGTAACAGCCTGGTTGATCAGGCCCTGATCCACAATGAGGCCTGGTCACAGACTGGGCCATGGGGGTGTTGACCCCCGGAACTCTTTCTCCAGGTCTCCAGGTTCTCCAGGTAATAGTATGGATAGCTGCAATGGATGCAATGTTTCTTATTTTTTTGGGTGTTATTAATAACAGTAATTTTCTGGGAATAATTTACCTTTCCTGGTGCAATAAACCAAGTTTTCTGCCTGTGTTGTGTGCAATATTGCTGACTTTTTAGGGTTTACTTGGAGTTTACCTGGAGAGGGTTTTCGGGGTCGATGCCCCTGTGGCTCAGTCAGAGACCAGGCGTCATGGTGGATCAGGGTCTGATCATCCAGGCTGTTCCTGCTGGCTACACACAAGCTGATGTATGAACCACAACCCGGTGTTATTAATAACAGTAATTTTCTGGGAATAATTTACCTTTGCACATGTAAATAGTCCCATTTTTCTGCAAAGTTCTTGTGTCCAATCCTGTTTATTTTTAGGGATTTATGTGATAATAATTCCTTGTGAATACACAAATAACCCGCACATAGAAGAGAGGAGCTTACGATGATGTTTTGGACCAAAACGTCTTCGTAAGCTCCTCTCTTCTATGTGCAGGTTATTTGTGTATCGTTCCAGTCACGGTATTGTGCCTTTTTTTGTTATTCCTTGTGAATAAAATATTTATTTAGTGTATGTGCTATGCTGTGTGGTTTATTATTTTATATTTGTAATTTCTGCTGTAGATAGCAAGTGCTAGTGATATCCAAAATGTCTGTTATCTTTGGAGAGAGTAGTACTGACAGGGATCTTGTAGAAGACCCTGAATCAAATTCCACTGCCGGTAAGGAATTGCATCCCACTGCTAGTAATGAATCACATCCCACTGCTAGTAATGAATCACATCCCACTGCTAGTAATGAATCACATCCCACTGCTAGTAATGAATCACATCCCACTGCTAGTAATGAATCACATCCCACTGCTAGTAATGAATCACATCCCACTGCTAGTAATGAATCACATCCCAATGCTAGTAACATGAATAATGAAGCAGAATTTATAAGATTGAAATTAGTCATAAGCGGGGAAGAAAAGAGCAGTTAGGGATTGAACGTACAAAGTTCCAGGAACAGAAACAGTTAGAAATGTTTAGGGCTCAAGAAAGAGACAAGGAGAGGCAGTTTGCTTCTCAACAAGCCACAATAAATATGGGTGAGGCATTTCATTTGGACAAAGCCATAAAATTTGTGCCCAGATTCCTAGAGAAAGACCAAGATAAGTTTTTACTGTTGTTCCAAAGGATGGCCAAATCCTAAGATAGGACAGACTAGGAATGGGCAACATTAGTATGAACTCACTTCATTAGTAAATGGTTACAAGCAGTTAGTTCTCTAGAGGAATGGGACTTTGGTGATTATAATAAACTGAAAGAGGTGCTTTAACTTGTTTATCAGATGTTGCAAGAAAGTTACCAGCAGAAGTTCAGAGGACTAAAGTTTCAGGCAGGTCAGTCTTTAGTGGAATACAGTCAGGAGAAGATGTCCCTTCTAAACAGGTGGTGTCGCTCAAAAGGTGTGGTAGACAATTATGAGGGTGTACTTTCCCTAATTTGGCTAGAGGATCTTTTGAGAAATGTTCCTCCTAACCTTAAGGTATATCATGAGGAGAAGGATCTTGATGATTTTAATTATGCTTTACAGCTGGGTGATAGATTTTTAGCTAACCAAAAACTTGGTAGTACTTACCACTCCTAACCTACTAAGTAGGGTTAAGAAATTTCTGAAGTTTAAGCCACATTTTCCAGCCTAATAACCACCATAGTTTTAATAAGCCTAATTCTCCAGTACATGCCCAGAAAAGTTTTAAGTCAGCCATCACACGACCAAGACTACAGGGAACAAGTAGGACGAGCCCAGTTCCCCAGGGTCAAGGGCCCCACCCATTGTGGGCTGGGGGCTTTTTAACCTTATTACTGTACATGTTGCAATAAACAGAAACACCTGCAGCCATATTGCAGAAAGATGCTTAGGGACCAGGCTGCAACAGATGCTTAACGATTTGGTTAAAATCAAGGATTACACTGGTTATTTAAGTGTATGTAGCTGTCTGGGGGATAATGATTCTCATGAAAGACGCTGTTTTTTGGCATCAATGCTTTAAATTATAGATGCAGTTCTGAGCCCATTGCAGGAGCAGAAGCATGTTCTCCTCTGTTGACCTTACTTTGGAGAAATTTTATCCAAAGCTAGACAGTTTATTTTACAAGGAATTTTGGACAGAGCCTCGTAAATCTAGTGAAAAGTCCATGCTCATCCCTTTCTTTTCTGTGTTAGCAGCAGACGTTTATGTTAAGGGGCAAAATGGAGCGTCTGTCCTTCGGTCATTGAAGAGTTCAACAAGGACTCTTATGACACCCACACTATATAGAACCTAAAAGGCTTCTTCAGAGGTTCTGTACCTGGATTTCCTAGGGTTAGTACCAGTTGGACCAGAGGTTCTTGTGTTTTCCAAAGACCATTTTGGTCATAACTGGTATGAAGGGAGTTTAGACTTGTGGCCAACCGCTTCTTGTGTGTGCGGTCTCTTAACATTTTTTTTTCTTCCCAGGAACATTGTAGGGGTAGAGATCATCATAGATCATTGATTGACATGTGAACTGGAAAACAAAGCCTTCCTGAAAACCAACAATGATCAAAAGAAAACAAAATGGCTGAAGCAGTCTTCACCTGATTGCATGAAAGCTGCTTGCCCCAACAATAGTCAACTAAAGTAAAGAACTGTATGGTATGCATGTTTTTGTATATTCTAATCTCCCTTAAGCCATACAATGTGTCCCATTGAAGTATCTAACTTCTGGAATAATGGACCTTACTGCTTAACTATTTTGTTAAAACCAACGATTACACTGAGTATTAACCCTTTGACTGTTTACGCCGTATAAATACGTCTTACGCGCCACTGTTTCTGACGTTTATATACAGTGGACCCCCGCATAACGATATTAATCCGTTCATGAGAGCTCGTTGTTATGCGAAATTATCGTTATGCGAATGAATTTTCCCCATAAGAAATAATGGAAATCAAATTAATCCGTGCAAGACACCCAAAAGTATGAAAAAAAAAAATTTTACCACATGAAATATACATTTTCCTACACACAAAGAGAAGGATACATGCACAATAGTAGAGTAGTACATGCACAGTATATATTGTGCATGTACTACTCTACTAAATGAAGAATAAATGACACCTTTATTGAAGATGCAGCAATGACTGATGAAACACTGTGTCCTGGGAGTGCCTTTTCCTCCTGAGTACTGTAGGTCCTGTTTGGCATTTTCTTCCAGAACAGGCCTTATCACACTGTGTATGTCACTACGATTCTTAAATCTCTCAAACCAACCTTTGCTGGCTTTAAATTCACCAATATGAGCACTAGTTCCAGGCATTTTTCCCTGTTCATCTGGGTGTTAGTCGACTGGTGTGGGTTGCATCCTGGGAGACAAGATTAACCCTTTGACTGTTTCAGGCCCCTCTCTGAAACTGTCATTCTATGTCGCTCAATTTTTGAAAAAAAAAAAAAAAAAAATTTTCTTATGAAATGATAGAGAATCTTTTCCCGATGGTAATGACACCAAAAGTTCGAAATTTGGTCGAAAACTCGTGGAATTATGCTCCCGCGAAGTTAGCGGTCTCGGCGACATATGCGTATCGGCGATTTCGCCGACTTTGAGCCCTATTTTCAGCCAATTCCATTGTTCCAGTTGACCAAACTCATAGCTATTTCTTTAGAACTCCATTTTATCTATCAGCTGAGTACAAGAAACCTCCCATTTACTAATTTGGACTACCCAATATGGTGGTCAGAAATTGGCAATTTGGCCAATTTCACGCAAAATAAAAAAGATGCCAATTTCAAAATAGGGTCCAGAATAAACAAGGTAGACATTCGTGGCACTAAAATAACATATGCTCTGTTCATTAGTCACATCTCTAGGCCCCTCTTATATTATTATTGCTTTCTATTTTGATTTTTTATTCATACAAAAAAATACAAAATTTACTGTTATGCAGACGACTGCATTATTGTAAAAATGGTATAAATAATATCAGTGCACTAGTGAAAGAATATTAGACTCCCCAGTTGACGTGTATTGGACGTGTGGTGTGATTTATTTACTCTTGAACATTGGTAAAAATCGAACATTTCCGCTACTTTGAGCTCAGTTTCAAGGTCGTTTTCATCGTAAAAGTAATGTAAATCATCTCTATTTCTGTAATATGTTCTCCATTTTATCACCTAAGACCATGAAAACGCGAATACAACGATAAATACTATACGAAAATACACCTCAAAGTCGGCGTTTTATTCCAAAAAAACGATCAGAGTTTTTTTTTTCTCATTACGCAATGTGTGCTGCAGGATTTTTTTTATGTGGTGCACACTGACCACACAGACCCATTCTCTCACATGTGGGCCTACCAGCTTTCTCCCACTTGATTTGAAGCCACTAGAATTATTGAGTATATATACGTCAGAAACATTGGCTCGTAAGACGTATTTATACGTCGAAAACAGTCAAAGGGTTAAGGACCCCAATGGAAATAAGTTAGAGTCCTCGATGATGCACTGACTTTCTTGGGTTATCCTGGGTGGCTAACCCTCCGGGGTTAATTGTTTCTCGGTAATTGTTTCACGTTAAGCCACACCAACAACACACTCTCCACATCTTCGAGTAATACAGCTGATGGTGGTGCAGCAACAACAACAGGTGTGGTGCAGCTGACCATGGTGCAGCAGCAGCTGGGTGCAGCAACAGCTGACCATGGTGCAGCTGCAGCTGTGGTGCAGCAGCAGCTGACTGGTCCAATTTATCAGCTGACCGTGGTGCAGCAGCAGCTGACTGTGGTACGATAGTATTTATCACCCTTTTTACCACAGGGTTGGCACTAGAAGCTTTCTTTGGGCCCATGGTGGCTTATTTAGCAGTTACAAGCACTATAAATAATGGAATAATACAAAATGTATCGAATGTATGCATGCAACCGGCCACCCTGGCTTGTAAACAATGACGGCAAGGCAGGCGCTCAGGCTGGACGGACAGGTTTGGGACGAGTCATGTTCAGAAACAGCTGATGGTGCAGCAGCAGCTGACCGTGGTGCAGCAGCAGCTGACTGATCCAGCAACAGCTGACTGGTCCAGCAACAGTTGACTGGTCCAGCAACAGCTGACTGATCCAGCAACAGCTGACTGATCCAGCAACAGCTGACTGATCCAGCAACAGCTGACTGGTCCAGCAACAGCTGACTGATCCAGCAACAGCTGACTGATCCAGCAACAGCTGACTGATCCAGCAACAGCTGACTGATCTAGCAACAGCTGACTGATCCAGCAACAGCGATTCTTAAATCTCTCAAACCAACCTTTGCTGGCTTTAAATTCACCAATATGAGCACTAGTTCCAGGTGTTTTTCCCTGTTCACCTGGGTGTTAGTCGACTGGTGTGGGTTGCATCCTGGGAGACAAGATTAAGGACCCCAATGGAAATAAGTTAGACAGTGGTATAAACCTTGGTAATAAATACCGACAAGTTGGTTTAGAAAGACACGTAAGCAAACACTATGACATATTTATTAGAAAACGTTTCGGTCCTGGGACCCTAAGAAGTGATCAAGGTCCCAGGACCGAAACGTTTTCTAATAAATATGTCATAGTGTTTGCTTACGTGTCTTTCTAAACCAAGTTAGACAGTCTTCGATGACACACTTTTCTGGGTTATCCTGGGTGGCTAACCCTCTGGGGTTAATTGTTTCTTGGTATTCTCAATAAGCCACACCAACAACGGTGCTACAGCAGCAGCAGCAGCAGCTGACAGTGCTACAGCAGCAGCTGACAGTGCTACAGCAGCAGCAGCTGACAGTGCTACAGCAGCAGCAGACGATGCTACAGCAGCAGCAGACGGTACTACAGCAGCAGCAGCAGCTGACGGTGGTACAGCAGCAGCAGCTGACAGTGCTACAGCAGCAGCAGCAGCTGACAGTGCTACAGCAGCAGCAGCTGACAGTGCTACAGCAGCAGCAGACAATGCTACAGCAGCAGCAGACGGTACTACAACAGCAGCAGCAGCAGCTGACAGTGGTACAGCAGCAGCAGCAGCAGCTGATGGTGCTACAGCAGCAGCATCAGCAGTTGACCATGGTACCACAGTATTTCGATAATATTTCTCACCCTTTTTACCACAGGGTTGGCACTAGAAGCTTTCTTGGGGCCCATGGTCACTTATTTTGCAGATAAAATCACCAAAAACACTGTAATAATACGAAATGTTACGATTGTATGCTTGGATGTTACAGCGGAGGCTGGCTTGTAAACAATGCCACCGGCAGAACATGTGAGGTTGGCTCAGGCCTCACATAGACGTGTCTCGCATGAACAGCGTTGAGCGGGTTTTTTAGCGGTATGCGAGGCAAAATCTTAGCAATAAAATGTATCGGTATGCGGATTTAACGTTATGTAAGGCCAACGGTATGCGGGGGTCCACTGCACTCATAAATTCTAGCGGCTTCAAATCAAGCAGGAGAAACCTGGTAGGCCCACATGTGAGAGAATGGGTCTGTGTGGTCACTGTGCACCACATAAAAAAAATCCTGCAGCACAGTGCGTAATGAGAAAAAAACTGACCGTTTTTTTGGATTAAAACACCGACTTTGAGGTGTATTTTCGTATAGTATTTATCGTGGTATTCTTGTTTTCATGGTCTTAGGTGATAAAATGGAAAACATATTACAGAAATAGAGATGATTTTCATTATTTTCACAATGAAAACGGCCTTGAAACTGAGCTCAAAGTAGCGGAAATGTTTGATTTTTACCAATGTTCAGGAGTAAGCAAATCACACCACACATCCAATACACGTCAACTGGGGAGTCTAATATTCTTTCACTAGTGCACTGATATTATTTATACCATTTTTAAAATAATGCAGTAGTCTGCATACCAGTAAATTTTGTATTTTTTTGTATGAATAAAAAATCAAAATAAAAAGGAATAGTAATATAAGAGGGGCCTAGAGATGTGACTAATGAACAGAGGATATGTTATTTTAGTGCCAAGAATGTCTACCTTGTTTATTCTGGACCCCATTTTGAAATTGGCATCTTTTTTGATTTGCGTGAAATTGGCCAAATTGCCAATTTCTGACCACTTTATTGGGTAGTTCAGATTGGTAAATGGGCGGTTTCTTGTACTCAATTGATAGATAAAATGGAGTTCTAAAGAAACAGCTATGAGTTTGGTCAACTGGAACAACAGAATTGGCTAAAAATGGCTAAAATTCGGTGAAATCGTCGATACGTATATGTCGCCATGATCGCTAAGTTCGCGGCAGCGTAATTCCATGAGTTTTCGACCAAATTTCGAACTTTTGGTGTCATTACCATCGGGAAAAGATTCTCTATCATTTCATAAGAAACAACTTTTTTTTTTTTTTTTTTTTTTTTTTTTTTTTTTTTTTTTTTTTTTTTTTTTTTTTTTTTTTTTTTTTTTTTTTTTTTTTTTTTTGTTTTCAAAAAATTTTGCGACATAGAATGACAGTTTCAGAAAGGGGCCTGTGACAGTCAAAGGGTTAAAGTGTATGTAGGTGCCTGGAGGTAATGGTGGCCTGGTGGTTAACGCTCTCGCTTCACACGGTGAGGGCCTGGAGTTTACCTGGAGTTTACCTGGAGAGAGTTCCGGGGGTCAACGCCCCCGCGGCCCGGTCTGTGACCAGGCCTCCTTAGGTCAGTGTCCCAGGATGCGACCCACACCAGTCGACTAACACCCAGGTACCCATTTTACTGATGGGGAACATAGACAACAGGTGGAAAGAAACACGTCCAATGTTTCTACTCTGGCTGGGAATCGAACCCAGGCCCTCACCGTGTGAAGCGAGAGCGTTAACCACCAGGCCACCAGAGCCCACCAGAGCCTGGGTTCGATTCCCAGCTAGAGTAGAAACATTAGACGTGTTTCTTTCCACCTGTTGTCTATGTTCCCCATCAGTAAAATGGGTACCTGGGTGTTAGTCGACTGGTGTGGGTCGCATCCTGGGACACTGACCTAAGGAGGCCTGGTCACAGACCGGGCCGCGGGGGCGTTGACCCCCGGAACTCTCTCCAGGTAAACTCCAGGTACTGTGTTTTGGCATCATTGCATTAAATTGTAGCTGCAGCTCCGAGCCCATTGCAATAACACAAACTTCTCTTATGCTGACCTTACCATGGAGGATTTTATCTAAGGCTAGACAGTTTATTTTACAAGGAATTCTGGCCAGGGCCTTGTAAATCCTATGAAAAGTCCATGATCATGCCGTCTTTCTCCAGGGCCACAGCAGACGTTTCTGTTTCCGTGCCTTTTGGTTTGTAAAGTAGGTCTCTTTAACCCCTTGACTGTCGCAACCCCCAATCATGAAGTGTCTCCTGGTATCGCAAAATTTAAAAAAAAAAAATATTTTTTTCTTGTGAAATGATAGAGAATCTTTTCCCGATTGTAATGACACCAAAATCATGAAATTTGATGGAAAACTCACGGAATTAGGCTCTCGCGAAGTTAGCGACCTCGGCGATATTTACAAGTCGGCGATTTCGCCCACTTTGACCCCTATTTTCGGCTAATTCCATTCTTCCAATCGACCAAACTCATAGCTATTTCTTTAGAACTCCATTTTTTCTATCGCTTGAGTACAAGAAACTGCCCATTTACCAATTTCAACCACCCAATAACATGGTCAGAAATTTGCAATTTGGCCAATTTCACGAAAATTAAAAAATATGACAATTTCAAAATACAACCAAAAATGAACAATGCAGACATTCCTGGCTCTAAAATAACATTTTCTTTGTTCATCAGTCATGTCTCCAAGCACCTCTGATATTACTCTTGCTTTCTATTTTGAATTTTTATTCAAGCAAAAAATAGAAGATTTACTGTTATGCAGACTACTGCAATACTGTAATAATTGTATAAATAACATCAACCCATTCATGACTGCATATTAGAATGGCTAGTTGGACATTTATTGGATAATGACATCATTTGTTTACTTTTGAACTTCGGCAAAACTCAAACATTTCCCCTACTTTGAGTTCCATTTCCAGGTTCTTTTTAGAGTTAAATCAATCAAAATCACCTCTATTTCTATAATATGTTTTCCATTCTATCAAATGAGACCAAGAAAACAATAATACAACCATAAATACTATACAAAAATAGACCACAAAGTCGGCGTTTTAATTAAAAAAACAGTTGGATTTTTTTTTTTCTCATTATGCACTGCATGCTCCAGGATTTTTTTTATGTGGTGCACACTGACCACACAGACCCATTCTCTCACATGTGAGCCTACCACCTTTCTCCTGCTTGATTTGAAGCCGCTAGAATTTATGAGTATATATACGTCAAACACGGTACCTCGTAAGACGTATATATACGACCTCGACAGTCAAAGGGTTAAAGTTACCAGGTATGTAGTATTGTAGATTTCTGTCTTTATAATATTTATCAATGAGGCTCTCGTACGATTTTAAAGCTTACCTGGTTGTTATAACTGAAGTTAGTTTGTAATATGTGGGATGAACCTGCGTCCCATTTTGAATATCTCTTGGAGAGATTTAAGACATTTCAAGTAAATGTAAATGACTAGAAGTCATCTGTTGGCCATTTTAGTATAACTTTGTTGGGTCATGACGTAGGTAGTGGCAAGAAATTTTGCCAAAGTTTTTGTTATTGAAAATTATCCGTTTGCTCTTGATAAAAAGTTGCTACAAAGATTGTGGATTTGAAGAGGCTTTTAAGTATGTTAAATACCTCTTATAGAAATAATTCGTTTCTTAGATTTTTGAAAGGCATTTGTTTCTGTCTTACAGTTGATGAATGTGATCGTGAAGTAAGGGAAGCCATAGCCAAGAAGAGGTAGCCAGAAGCAGTGAGTTGAAATCACAGGGAGTGAGTGCAAACCTGAGGAAGCAAGTGGAAACTAGAATAGGAAGCCTGTGGAAAACTACCTGGTATGTATTATTGTTTAATTGTCAAAGTGAGGCAGATTGATGTCTTAAAAATATTTATGAAAGGTTACCTGACTGTTATAATTGTAGTTGTTCATACGTGGGATGAAAATGTGTCCTTTGTTCAATATGTGTTGGATAGGTTTAGGACATTTAAAGTAAATGCAAATGACTTCAAGTCATATGTTGGCCATTTGAATACCACTTTGTTGGATCTGGAAGGTAGTGGGAAAGTGCCATGTAAATTTGCCAAAGTGATTGTTATTAAAAAATAAACACTCTGCCTGTGTGTGTCCCTCCCTCCCTCTGCCTGTGAGTGTCCCACCCCCCTCTCTGCCTGTGGGTGTGTCCCTCAACCCCCCCTCTGCCTGTGTGTGTCCCTCCCCCTCATCTGCCTGTGGGTGTCCTTCCTCTCTCTGCCTGTGTGTGCCTCTCTCCCCCCCTCTCTGCCTATGTATGTGTCCCTCCCTTCCTCCACCTCTGACTGTGTGTGTCCCTCCCTCACCCCCTCTCGGCCTGTGTGTCTCCCACCCTCCCTCCCCCTCTGCCTGTATGTGTCCCTCCCTACCACTTCTGCCAGTATGTGTCCCTCCTCCCTCTCTGCCTATATGTGTCCCTCCCCCCCTCTGCCTGTGTATGTGCCCCACCTCTCCCTCTATCTGCCTGTGTGTGTGTGCTTCCCTCTCCCCTCTCTGCCTGTGTGTGTGTGTGTGTGTGTGTGTCCCTCCATCCCCCTCTCTACCTGTGTATGTGCCCCATGTGTGTGTGTGTGTGTGTGTCCCTCCATCCCCCTCTCTACCTGTGTGTGTGCCCCTCAACTCCCCCCTCTGCCTATGTGTGTGTGTACTTCCCTCCTCCCTCTCTGCCTGTGTGTGTCCCCATCAACTCCCCCCTCTGCCTGTGTGTGTTTCCCTTCCCCCTCTACATGTGTGTGTGTCCCTCTCTCCCTCCTCAGTTATTTTTAGTTATTTTTCAGTTATTTTTAGTTATTTTTCAGTTATTTTTATTTTTCAGTTATTTTTATTATTTTTAGTTATTTTTTAGTTTAGTTAATTTTAGTTATTTTCAGTTATTTTCATATATTTTTAGTTATTTTTGTTAATTTTTGTTAGTTATTCTTTAGTTTTTAGTTAATTTTAGTTATTTATTATTTTTAGTTATATTTAATTATTTTTACTTATTACCTTATTACTTCTTTTTAGTTATTGTTAGTTATTACTTATTTTTATTTATTTTTTTAGTTAATTTTACTTGTTTTTTGTTATTTTTTAGTTATTTTTAGTTATTTTTTTAGTTTTTTGTTATTAGTTATTTTCATAATTTATAATTTGTTTTATTTTTTTAATTATTTTAGTTATTGGGCAGTGAGTGAATGTAATTGTGAACCACCAGGCAGTTATCATGTAGTTAGTTGTTGGGGTGGATCAGGGAGATAAGATGTTTTCTAGCTGTAGTTTTGAAAGTGATGAATGTGTCTGCAGTTCTCGAGTTTTCAGGTAGGGTGTTCCAGATTTTAGGTCCTTTGAAATACATTGAATTTTTGTAAAGGTTTAGTCGAATACGGGAATGTCATAGAGATGTTTGTGTCTGGTGTTATGCCTGTGGATCCTGTCACAACTATCAAGAAAGCATTTAGTAGATATAGATTGCACAGTAGTAAGTGCGGATGTTCTGGCCCCAGGGCCAGACTCATGGAACTCCGTGTTCATCAAGAACTGCAAGAAGCCCCTATCACGAGCTTTTACCATCCTATGGAGAGGGAGCATGGACACGGGGGTCGTCCCACAGTTACTAAAAACAACAGACATAGCCCCACTCCACAAAGGGGGCAGTAAAGCAACAGCAAAGAACTACAGACCGATAGCACTAACATCCCATATCATAAAAATCTTTGAAAGGGTCCTAAGAAGCAAGATCACCACCCATCTAGAAACCCATCAATTACACAACCCAGGGCAACATGGGTTTAGAACAGGTCGCTCCTGTCTGTCTCAACTATTGGATCACTACGACAAGGTCCTAGATGCACTAGAAGACAAAAAGAATGCAGATGTAATATATACAGACTGCAATAGCCTTCGACAAGTGTGACCATGGCGTAATAGCTCACAAAATGCGTGCTAAAGGAATAACAGGAAAAGTTGGTCGATGGATCTATAATTTCCTCACTAACAGAACACAGAGAGTAGTAGTCAACAGAGTAAAGTCCGAGGCAGCTACGGTGAAAAGCTCTGTTCCACAAGGCATAGTACTTGCTCCCATCTTGTTCCTCATCCTCATATCTGACATAGACAAGGATGTCAGCCACAGCACCGTGTCTTCCTTTGCAGATGACACCCGAATCTGCATGACAGTGTCTTCCATTGCAAGGCTTCAGGTGGACATCAACCAAATCTTTCATTGGGCTGCAGAAAACAATATGAAGTTTAACGATGAGAAATTTCAATTACTCAGATATGGCAAACATGAGGAAATTAAATCTTCATCAGAGTACAAAACAAATTCTGGCCACAAAATAGAGCGAAACACCAACATCAAAGACCTGGGAGTGATCATGTCGGAGGATCTCACCTTCAAGGACCATAACATTGTATCAATCGCATCTGCTAGAAAAATGACAGGATGGATAATGCGAACCTTCAAAACTAGGGATGCCAAGCCCATGATGACACTCTTCAGGTCACTTATTCTATCTAGGCTGGAATATTGCTGCACACTAACAGCACCTTTCAAGGCAGGTGAAATTGCCGACCTAGAAAATGTACAGAGAACCTTCACGGCGCGCATAACGGAGATAAAACACCTCAATTACTGGGAGCGCTTGAGGTTCCTGAACCTGTATTCTCTGGAATGCAGGCGGGAGAGATACATGATTATATACACCTGAAAAATCCTAGAGGGACTAGTACCGAACTTGCACACGAAAATTACTCACTACGAAAGCAAAAGACTTGGCAGACGATGCAACATCCCCCCAATGAAAAGCAGGGGTGTCACTAGCACGTTAAGAAACCATACAATAAGTGTCAGGGGCCCGAGACTGTTCAACTGCCTCCCATCATACATAAGGGGGATTACCAACAGACCCCTGGCAGTCTTCAAGCTGGCACTGGACAAGCACCTAAAGTTGGTTCCTGACCAGCCGGGCTGTGGTTCATATGTTGGTTTGCATGCAGCCAACAGTAACAGCCTGGTTGATCAGGCTCTGATCCACCAGGAGGCCTGGTCACATACCGCGCCACGGGGGCGTTGACCCCCGGAACTCTGTCCAAGTAAACTCCAGTGGGGGGGTGTGTTGCCAGGGATGGGATTTAGTGATTATTCTTACTGCGGCTTTTTGTTGGTTATTATTGGCTTTAGGTGTGTTGCTGTAGTTGAACCCCAAGCACAAATAGCATAGGTGAGGTATGGATATATAAGTGAATGGATATATAAGTGTGGCAGTGTGCTTGGCTCACATATAAAAATCAAGGATCAAACCCTGGGTAAGGCAGGATGTAAGATAAAATTTGTTGGGATATTTAACACTGGGAAGGATTAGCCACCCAGGATAACCCAAGAGGTCTGTCTGTCTTTTTTCCATTGGGGTCCTTCAGTCTTGTCCCCCAGGATGCGACCCACACCAGTCCATTAACATCCAGGTGTCCACTTGCTTGCTAGGTGAATGGGGACAGCAGGTGTAGGGAAACATGCCCAGTGTTTCCACCCTTGCTGGGGATTGAACCACGAACACTCAGTGTGTGAAGCGAGAGCGTTGCCTGCCAGGCCACAGGATGCTATCCACAGTACAGTAGGACCCCCGTATCCACTAGAGATATGTTCTGAGCATGTGCCATGGATGCTGAAAACACGGATTCAAATTCCAATATTTATTTCCTTGTAAAGCTTACAAAGTGTGGTTTACATGTTATAAAATTTTAATTACAAAGAGGGCCACTATTGTGCCTAGGCACTTCAGGCAAACTAATACTAATTCTTACTCTATATTGATATAGGTTATAATTGAGCAGTACATTTGAACATATTAGATATGTAATTAGATACATATCCACTTAGGCACATACATAATTAGGTTTAAAATAGTTAGGTAGTACAAATCAATAATAATATTAATAATAGTAATATTAGTAGCAGACCCTATATAGGTCATTTTTCATTAACATGCATACCTATTATAAAGTTTAATTGATAAATTGCACACAGTAAGTGGAAAATTATCACTTTTTCACTGATGGGAAGCAATTCATGGCTTCTCTTAGGCTTTGAAGAACTTCCACCATCTCTACTTTTGCACTTTGAGGCCATTATTAACCCTTTCAGGGTCCGTCCCGTAGATCTATGGCTTTACGTTCAGGGTCCAAACCGTAGATCTACGCCATGAGCTCAGCTCACTCTGATAAACTGTGAGTGGTACATTTGGGCCTAGATATGAGAGAATACATCTATGTGGTATGTGTGCACCACATAAAACAGATCCTGCAGCACACTGTGTATAATGAGAGAAAAAAAATGAAATCATGATTTTTCGATTAAAACAGCAACTTTGCAGTGTTTTTTTGTATGTTTTTTATAGTTGTACATGTATTTGCGATTTCTTGGTCTCATTTGATAGAATGGAATACATATTACAGAAATAGAGATGATTTTGATTGGTTTTAGCACTGGAAATGGCTTGAAACTGAGCTCAAAGTAGCGGAAATGTTAAATTTTTGCCGATATTCAAGAGTAAACAAACGACCTCACACGTCTAATACACATCAGTTGGTGGGTCTAATATACATTCACAAATATGGTGATGATATTTATACAATTATTACAGTATTGCATAACAGTAAATCTTCTATTTTTTGGTGTGAATAAAAATTCATTATGTGAATAAAAAATCAAAATGGAATTTATTTGTAAAGCCTCAAAACATAACTAATGAACAGAGGAAATGTTAGTTTAGGGCCAGGAATGCCTACATTGTTCATTCTGGACCCTATTTTGAAATTGGAATATTTTGAACTTTGTGTTAAATTGGCCAAATTAACAATTTCCGATCACTTTATTTTGTTGTTGAAACAGTTGACTTGGCGATTTCTTGTGCTCAATCGATAGAATAGAAGTAATACTAGTGAAATAGCTAAGAATTTGGTTGATTGGAATAATGTAATTGGCTTAAAATGGGAGTCAAAGTCGGCAAAATCACCGATTCGTAAATATCGCTGACACATCAAAATTCGCGAGAGCATAATTTCGTCAATTTTCCACCAAATTTCGTACTTTTTGTTTTATTACCTTCACAAAAAGATTCTCTACGATTTCATAAGAAAAAATAGCAATTTTTTTTTTTTGAAAATTCTTGGACACTGGTGCATGACTCCAGATTTGGGCCTTGGACCCTGAAAGGGTTAAGCAAAATTAAGGGTTATTTTCAGGCCATGGTAAACCGCAGATGCCGGACCCGCTGATACAGGGGTCTTGCTGTATATTCTTTTCCAGATAGAAAACTATGCTCCCCAACAATAATGAAAAAAGATGTAGGTGCAGATGAAGATTTTACTTTGAAAACATTTCACTCTCCATATCATTTTCAAGTTAATGATATAATAAAGCTCATGTACATAGAGCAGAATGTTGCCACGATGAAAGCTCAATCTGTACATTAACAGACAAAAATATATAATGATAACAGTCTAGCTCAGTAGAATTGTCATATAAGTCAGAGTGAGTGAAGGCAAGTGGTTTTTATGACCTGACATGCTATGAAGGGATTCAACAACACTAGTTAACCAGACTCGAGTTCTGGAGATAGTAAGTACAGTGCCTGCACTCTAAAAGTGGTGTTAGGATGTTACCATCTGAACTGTGATGTCAGCACACTTCTGATAAGACAGCAATAGAATGAATGATGGTGAATGTGTTTCCTTTCATTTTTGGGTCACCTTTCCTTGGTGGGAAAAGCCAGTGCTAAATATAGTTTCATAGAACATTTTTGATACTTAAATGTTTTGAAAATTATTACAGCTTTGAATTTTGACAGATTAAACATGTCATGGCTATTTGGTATGAATCAGCGACCAGAAGACTTTTCACAATTTGTGCCACCAGCTAGTACTGTTGGTGGAGGAGGTCTTGATGGATCAGGTGACTCGGGAGATGGCAAGAGAAAAAGCAGTGCAATGGAAGCTTATCGTTTTGATTCTGCTGCTCTAGAGCGAGCTGATAAAGCTGCCAAGGATCTAGAATCTTCAAGTATGCTTTCATTACTGTACCTTGTTTAAATAATCTGGTTTTAGTCACTTTTCTCAAATATGGCCTCTCCTCACTTAACGACGGAGTTCTGTTCCTAAGATCACGTCGGTAAACGAATTCATCGCTAAGTGAGGAACATACTATAATGGTAGTGGGTTTGTGTCAACCATCTTTGATATTATTTTAATGTCACCTCTGCACCATTTATAACATTTCTGGCATATTTTTAAATGTTAACTGTATATTGTAATAAGCAAAATAGAGGAAATCAGCTCTAATATACATTATTTAGGTATGCATACTATTCAGAGAATCCGTCATCAATCCAAGTCATCGGTAAATGAGTACGTACGTCACTAAGTGAAGAGAGACTGTATATGCAGTAGTTAAAAATATCTATTATTTCATGTCTTACATCTATGCAGGTTATGGTTCTACCCCTTAGTTTGTGATGTTTTTGAAAATCTCTTTACAAATTGACTGCTATGTTCACTTAGTGTATAGTCTTCCAGAATGAACAGTAATGGCAGGGCTGAAATATATCCAAGTATTTTTAACATAGTCTTATATCTCTAATACTGTAAAAGTAACTGGCTAACCTATTGACCAGTTAAAATAACAGACAGATATACACCAATATTTTATAACTGTTTACGAATTTGGTTGCATATACTTGCTTCCAGTGAAGCTGTGGGCATTATGCCATATACTGTATCACATAAAAATAGTACAGGTCCTCCATCACAAATCTGGCATCATTGGGGCCTGTAGTGTGCCGGATTACTGAGTTTGCCGAATTACAGAGTGGTTAGGTTAGAATACACTTAATAAAATTAACCAACTTGACTTGCACAGTTCATTAAACATCGGCAAAAATCGAACTTTTCTGCTACTTTGAGCTTAATTTCAAGGTACTTTTCGTCATGAAAGCAATCAAAATCATGTCTGCTTCTGTAATATATCTTCCATTCTATCAAATGAGTCCAAAAAAATGAGAATACAACCATAAAAACCATACGAAAATATACTGCAAAGAGGCGGCTAATGGCTGAGAAGTTAACTCCCTTATTTATCGTCCATCTTTTTTATTTTTGTTGTACGTTAAGAAGCATCTTTCCATCATACATTGCCCAAGTTTCAATGAGATATTTACCATAAATCATATATGGCAAGCCCAAGCCAGGTACTGGAAATAAGTCACTTTGACTTTTCTGGGTTATCCTAGGTTCTCTATACATACACTGCTATGTATGATAATCTATGTAACTGTATTTGTGTATACCTGAATAAACTTATTTACTTCTAGTCTGTCAACTGAGTACAAGAAACTGCCCATTCACTTCAACTACCCAATAAAGTGGTCAGAAATTGGCAATGTGGCCGATTTTACACAAATTTCAACAGATGCCAATTTCAAAATAGGGTCCAGAATAAACAATGCAGACATTCCTGGCACTAAAATAATATTTTCTCTGTTCATTAGTCATGACTACAGGATCCTCTTATATTACTCTTGCTTTTCATTTGAAAGTTTTATTCACAAAAAAATAGAAGATTTACTGTTATGCAGACTGCTGCATTATTGTAATAATTGTATAAATAATGTCAACCCATTCTTGAGTCCGTACTGGAATTTGGACTGGCAGGCGGACAGGTATTAGACAGTGATGTCATTTGTTTACTCTTGAGCTTCGCTAAAGAATAGAACATTTTCGCTACTGTGAGCGCAATTTCAAGGTACTTTTCATCATGAAAGCAATCAAAATCATATCTATTTCTGTAATATATCTTTCATTCTATCAAATGAGACCGAAAAAATGAGAATATAATCATAACCATACAAAAATATACCACTAAGTGGCCGCTAATGGCTGAGAAGTGAACTCCGCTATTTATGGTTTGATTTCTTTCATTTTTGGTGTACGTGAAGAAGTATCTTTCCATCATACATTGCCCAAGTTTGAATAAGATAACCCAACAAACAACTGAGAAAATAATATAATAATAATAATAATATCTTTATTTACTACACGTACATGTACAAGGTATACAGGCCTAGCTGACATCAGTGACATAATACTATATAGAAAGCCACTTGTTATGCAGAGTATTTCAAGAAAATTAGGTCAGTGTCCCAGGATAACACCCATACTAGTCGGCTAACACCCAGGTACCCATTTACTGATGGATAAACATAGACAACAGGTGTAAAGAAACACACCTAATGTTTCTACCCTGGCTGGGAATCGAACATTTACCAAAAATCATATATGGCTAACCCAAGCCAGGTACTAAAAATAAGCCACGTTGACTTTGGGTTATCCTAGGTTCTATACACATATGCTGTTATATGTGATAATCTATAGAGAGAAAATAACTTTTTTGTTTCATGTTTATGGTGGAGTACGAGTGTATATCACAATTAGTCCTGTGCTACACTCCGTTTTCTCTAATATAAGCCACCAAGACAGGGATAGGAGAATGGTATTTGTATACCATATCCTCTTCATACCTCCGTTGAACTGTTCGGTATTATGCCAAATATTATTTATTCTGGAGTATTTAACATGTTTAACCCTTTGAGGGTCAACAGGCCCTCTCCGAAACTCGTTGTCAGGGTCGGCCAAATTTAAAAAAAAAAATTATTTTCTCTAATGAAAAGATAGAGAATCTTTTTCCGATCATAAGGACACCAAAAGTTTGAAATTTGATGGAAAACTTAGGGAATTATGCTCTCGCAAAGTTAGCGGTCTCGGCGATGTTTACGCATCGGTGATTTTGCCCACTTTGAGCCCCATTTTCGGCCAATTCCACTGTACTAGTCGACAAAAAACATGAATATTTCGCTAGAACTCCATTTTTTCTATCGAATGGGTGCAAGAAACCACCCATTTATGAAATTCAACTATCCAGTACAGTGGTCAGAATTTAGCAATTTTGCCAATTTCACACAAATTTCAAAAGATGCCAATTTCCGAATAGGGTCCAGAATAAACAAGAAAGACATTCCTGGCACTAAAATGACATTTCCTCTGGTCGTTAGTCACGTCTTAAGGCCCCTCTTATATTCTTTTGCTTTCCACTTTGAATTTTTATTCTCACAAAAAATATAAGATTTACTGTTATGCAGACTACTGCATTAGTGTAAAAAATGGTATAAATATTATTGGTGCACTTGTGAAAGAATATTAGACTCACCAGTTGACGTGTATTGCACGCTTGGCACGATTTGTTTACTTTTGAAATTTGGTAAAAATCGAACATTTCTGCTACTTTGACCTCAATTTCAAGGTACCTTTCATTGTAAAATCAGTCAAAATCATCTCAATTTCTGTAATATGTCTTCCATTCTATAAAATGAGACCAAGAAAACTAGAATACAACAATAAATACCATATGAAAATACAGTGCAAAGTCGCTGTTTTATTCCAAAAAAATGGTCAAAGCTTTTTTTTTCTCATTATGCACTGTGTGCTGCAGGATTTTTTTTAGACTGTGCACACTGACCACATAGACCCATTCTTTCATATGAAGGCCTACCAGCTTTCTCCCACTAGATTTGAGGGTGATAGAATTTAGGCGTACTAGTACGTCAAAAACCCTGGGTCGTAAGCCGTACTAGTACGTCCGAAACCCTCAAAGGGTTAATGTTATTTATATTGTTTCTTATGTCATATTAGATCAATTGTGATAGGCAAATAAGCTGTAGTGTTGATATTAGTATAATAAAGCATATTCTCCTGCTTCATGAGACTGAGTTCATGACAACTGACAGTGGCTTCAAAGCCACCTTATCTTTAATGGATAATGTACTGTGTAGGTGCTTTACATAATGAGAAGCATTTCTTTTATTCATTGGAACCATGGCTAAGGCTAAAAGCAAGCAGGTTAAAACAATAAATGGAGAAAAAGAAATTAGAATGACTTATGCAGCAAGTAGTGCCACCAAACATTACAAGCAGGTTGGTGTGGCGATCCTGGAAATTTGAAATTATGCTAGCCAAAATTAGTGCCGAATAACTGAAGGAACCGAATAACTGATTGCCGGATTTGTGATGGAGGACCTGTACCTGGAAGCAGTCCCTCTACATAAGATAACAGCTCATGTAGTCTTAAGAGCTTTGATGAAGTTCTTTTTCTCATGTTGGTTTTCCTCAAGAGATGCAAACAGACCCAGGGCCTAATTTTACCTCAGAGTTGTTTAGAAATGTATCCTACGGGTTTAGTGCTTCCCCCTTGATTATAATAATAATAATGTTTAGAAATGTTTAAAGGCATTAAAAGTAGAGCTTAACTTTTCAGCTGTCTATCACCCTCAATCTCAGGGGAAAATAGAGAAATTCCATCAAGCCCTTAAGACAATGCCACAATGAGAGGATCCCTCTTTTGATATTTGCTGAGTGGGGAAGCACTCTGGAATCTCTGAGCTGTTGGCTTGGAGGGATGATGATGCTCCCCTCTAGGAGCTTTTTCTCAGTTTCAGACACTGGCTCGTATGAAGTGGATGGTACCAGTGAACGTGCCCATCAACCAGACCAGGATGATGTGGGACCGTAATATGGACCGTAGTGCTCTGGAAGCTGGGGAGAAGGTGCTGGCATTGGAGCCAATTCATGTGAAAGTCTGTATGGCAAGTTGCTGTGACCTGAACATGGTGTGGGGAAAGTTCTCAGGTGTAAGGTATAAAACCCACACATACGAACAGGAAAAGAATGAGTGTAGAGTACACAGTAACCGGTTAAAGGGTTTAAAGTTATATTAGAAATCCAGAGAGATGAATATTTTAATGGAATGTAAAGGGGTGCAAAACAGTAATCTTATGTAATAGCAAAGGTGTCTTTTAACTGCCGCAAGACCATTTCTGAAACTGTCATTCTGTCAAAAAATATTCAAAAAAATAAAAAAAAAATTATTTTTTCTTAACAAAAGGTTAGGATTATTTTGCTGCATAGCCCTTGTGGTTTAGTGCTTCTTTTTTATTATAATAATAATAATAATATTATTTTGCCGAGTGTTTTAAGCCTAAAAAATTTTTTTTGCGGTCAGTACTTGCTGAGATATAGAGGCATAAAGTTGGCAGAAAATGAGCCACATATGGCAAAAGCGGTAAATTCTGCTCACCTGGTATACAATATTGTATACTGTAACTGACAGTAGTTTCACCCTCTATTTTCTTTAATTCTTTGATTATATAATGTACAAGTATAAAGAAAGATTTAAAGAAAAAAAGATTCATTATATTAAATGTTATGGATAATATCTAGTGAAAATAGGGGTGCTGCAGTTCAGCAGGAACCCCACACGAGCTGCCACTGAATTTAAGCTCGACATCTCTTGGTGTACATCTTTTCAGCATAAATGTTGCAAACCTCGACTTTTATTCACTATGCACAACACACACACGTCTTTACTTTCATGGTCCAGGTTAGTGCTTAGTTTGACAATGTTATTATTACTGGAGGTCCCTGTTTTCATAGCTGTTATGCTCCTGAACCTTGCTGATAAGTGATAGTTGTTGGCGAATGGAATTTTTTTTTTTTTTTTAATATCAAAAGTGTCTAAAATGCCCAACAACATGCTTACACTATAATAAGTGCTCAGTACAGCTAGGCATAAAAAAATCACATACAAAAGTAAAATAAATATAAAATACATATAATACTTAAAACATGACACCGGTACTCTTCCCTGACACATCTGTTGTGCAAAGAAGCGGAAAAAGCACCAAAGAATAACTAAATTGAAAATGCTGAAAAAGCGAGAACAGTAAAGAGGGAGCAGAAAACACAGGGCTTTCCTATATTACTTTCCTTTGTGTTTTGTAATACATAGTTCTTAATCCTATAATATTTCCTTTCCTACCTAGGAAGCCTGGTCTGTGACTGAGCCCAGGGGGAGATAATCCCCACAGCCACCATATAATTTCCAACTTTTTTTTATTCAGCTTTAGTGAATGATTAATTAGGCTTCCAGGAATTTTTGACATTGAAAGTCATCACAGGACACAACTTTAGATGTTATATTGATGGTAGAATTACCGACAGTATATTAGATAAATGGACACAAGTGCAACTAATGTGACATTTTATTTTAGCAACATTTTGCTCTCCAGGAGCTTTGTCAAACCATTACAAACAATACATGGACACAGAGAGTATATATAGGTAGAGTGTAAGGTGCAAAGCATAATATAATCATTGTAGGTGGTGGTAGTAGTTGTAGTACTATTACTACCACAAATACTACTTCTATTACTTACAATGATTGTATTATGCTTTGCACCTCACACTATACCTATATATACTCTCTGTGTCCTTGTTTGTAATGTCTTAACAAAGTTCCTGCAGAGTGAAATGTTGCTACAATAAAAATGTTGCATTAGTTGCACTTGTGTCCTTATATCAAACACAACCTTAGATTCTGAAAATGCCTGGAACCTTGATTAAATGCAGTCGCTGCAACTGGACAAAAAAGCTGATTATAATATGTACATGGAAAACACTGACACATCTGATACTCAACCAAGACCTATCCACTACATGATGTAATTGTCAGTTAACTTCAAAGGTTACCTGATGCTGTCTCCTACCTCACTGGTCAAGTCATCACCTTACATTCTTGCCAGTATGTGTTGTTCTCAAACCTGTGTTTATTAGAGAGGATCATAGTCCCAGAGCACACATATTTTCTAGATATTCAAGTTTGCTCGTGTCTCTCTCCTCAAGGAAAGTTTTTTGATGCTGGTGAGGGGCTCTTGATCTAGGGAATTGGATGTGTTCTCCACATTCCTGAATTAAACCTGAATACCTTTCACATTCCCCTCAGGAGTTGTATAATCCTACGGGTTTAGCACTTGCCCCTTGATTATAATAATGCTCGTGTCTCTTTCTCAACCACTTTCCTGCATCTACTGAAGTTGATGCTAGTGTCGGGCACTTGATGCAAGGAACTGGACTTTTTCCTCTCCTGGATCCTCTCAAGGAAGGTTCCTTGATACTGTGAGGGGCTCTTGATTTAGGGAATTGGATCTGTGCTCCAGTTCCCTGAATTGAGCCTGAATACCTTCAATCCTCCCCCCTATGTGTGCTGTATAATTCTACAGGTTTAGTGCTCCCCCTTGATTGTAATAATCCTCTCTTGGATTGAATCGGCCTGCTTCTCATTGACCCTTGTGGGTTTAGCTCTTAGTTATGATAATTGCCTCCCATTTCCCAGGCACACTATGACCTCTGTCGGTTTTGTGCTTCACCGTCAGTAGCAGCGCTGTATAGCCCTTGTGGCTTAGCGCTTCTTTTTTATTATAATAATAATTCGCCCTCGGTAACAGAACGAGTTAGTATCACTTGCTGCAATAGGTATCTAAGTAAAAGTTATTGAAAATGGCACCAGGCTGCCATCTACTGTAGGGAGACCCCTGAGGGAAGATTCCTTGATGTTGGTGAGGGGCTCTTGATTTAGGGAATTGGATCTGTGCTCCAGTTCTCAATTACATTTGGTGTCCCACAGGGAAGTGTCCTTGGCCCTCTTCTCTTTCTCCTATACATAAATGACCTACCAAATGCTTCGCAATTACTCAAACCCACACTATTTGCAGATGACACTACATACGTCTTCTCTCACCCGAGCCCAGTCACGCTAGCCAATACTGTAAATACCGAATTACAGAAAATATCTACCTGGATGAGGACTAACAAACTTACACTAAACATTGACAAAACCTACTTGTTATACCATTTTATTGCACAAAACCTACTTCATTCAGTTTGGTAACAGAGCTACAGATGTCCCTCTTAACATAATGATAAACGGATCACCTATCACAAAGCTAACAGAGGGAAAATTCTTAGGAATCCACCTTGATAATAGACTCAAATTTCATACACATACACAACAAATTTCTAAGAAAATTTCCAAGACCGTAGGCATACTATCGAAGATACGGTACTATGTTCCACAGTCAGCCCTCCTGGCCCTATATCACTCTCTTATTTACCCCTATCTCACCTATGGAATTTCTGCATGGGGCTCAACAACAATTAACCATCTCAGACCACTAATTACCCAACAAAAGGCTGCAGTCAGAATGATAACAAATTCCCACTACAGGCAGCACACTCCACCAATATTCAAAACACTAAACCTACTCACCATACAAAACATCCATACTTATTACTGTACCTATTACATACATAGAACACTTAACTCTGATATTAACCCTCCCCTCAAACATCTTGCCAACCTCAACAGAACACATGACCATAACACAAGGCACAGATCACTCTTTGATGTTCCTCATGTCCATCTCACGCTATGCAAAAACTCAATGCACATAAAAGGCCCTAAAATCTGGAATTCATTACCTGTAAATATAAAAGAAACACTACCTGTTTATAAATTCAAGTCTCTTTTCAAAGAACACTTTCTCACCCAAAACCAAATAATGAATAACTGAACCTTATAAATTGTATATCTTAATATTTCTCACAATTATATCACATAAATGTTAAACCTAAGACCCAATCTAACTTTATTTTTTAAATACACTACCTAACAGAATACTCCATTCGACTGAATGTACAGCAATGCATGCAACCATATGACCTGTCTTTGTAATACTCATTTGTGCTTTATTGTTATCTGTTTACAATAATGTTTTATCACTGATTACATCATTGCTTAGTTAATCTTAAGTTAATTTTAAGCCAGCCCATAATGCTATGCATACAAGTGGCTTTGGTATGCTGCTCTTACCTGTATTTTTTTGTACCTCTGTATGTATGCTCAAATTACTAAATAAATTAAGCCTGATTGCCTTTCACATCCGCCCCAGGCGCTGTATAATCCTACGGGTTTAGTGCTTCCCCTTGATTATAATAATACTGTAGGTAGAATAAACTAAATTTTTTGCACAATACATGGCACTAAAAATTAAAAATGGCACTTGGATGCAATCTATCATAATTATTTACTTAATTGCCATCTATTGTTGTAATTATTTACTAAATCTAGTTCAGTTTTTGCATAATAGATGGTGCTTATGTTAATGAAAATGGGAACATAAAGGGTAGACTTAACTAAATATTTTTTTAGTTCACTTTTTGCTCAATAGATGGCAAAAAGAAAAATTGAAAATGGGAAGATTAATTAGGGGAGACTGAATAAAATATTTTTAGTTCATAATTCTCACACTAGATGGCATCCAAGTGCCATTTTCATTAGTAATTTTCAGCACCATCTATTGTGCAAAAAATGAACTAAAAGTTTAGTTCATAATTCTCACAATAGATGGAAGCCAAGTGCCATTTCCATTAGTAATTTTTAGTGCTATCTATTGTGCAAAAAATAAACTAAAAGTATTTTATTTAGTCTCCCCTAGTTTATCTTCCAATTTTTTTTTTTGCCATCTATTGAGCAAAAAGTGAACTAAAAAAATTTAGTTTAGTCTACCCTACTTTATCTTCCCATTTTTCAATTTTTTTTTTCACCATCTATTGAGCAAAAAGTGAACTAAAAAAAATTAGTTTAGTCTACCATTTATCTTACCATTTTCATTAACTTACAGTGCCATCTATTATGCAACAACTGAACTAGATTTACACAATAGATGGCAGCCAAGTGCCATTTTCATTAGTAATATTTAGGGCCATGTATTGTGCAAAAAATTAACTGTTTATTCTTCCAATAGATGGCAACCTAGTGCCATTTTCATTAACTTTGTGTCATTATCAAAACTAAGCGCTAAACCCACCCGGGTCATACAGTGCTGTCTCCCTGCACTAGGTGGCACCCCGAATGCAGTATAGCAACTAACTCCAAGCACTATCATTTTCCTTATAGCTGGAGGAGGCTTCGGGGGTCAACATCCCCGCGACCCAGTCCGTGACCCATACAGTAAATCCTCAATTAACATCATCGATAGGTTCCTGGAGACTAAGCGAAACAATTATCGTATGATTATCACATACTTTATGAATTCTAGGGTTACAATAATTTATAATTATATTCATTCAATTTTATTATCACATCAACGTTATAAGAAAACGATGTTATTCGAGAACCTGCTGTATTCTCATCTTGGGCCATTTATTTCCTTCTACCGACCCCATCACTCATAAAAACCACAATATTTTAGTCACAGAACATGCAAAATCTGTAAGAGAGGCAGCCATGTTGTAAATGAATGGTATACAATACCATGTACATGAATGGTATACAATACCATGTTGTACATGAATGGTATACAATACCATGTACATGAATGGTATACAATACCATGTTGTACATGAATGGTATACAATACCATTTTGTACATGAAAGGTATACAATACCATGTTGTACATGAATGGTATACAATACCATGTTGTACATGAATGGTATACAATACCATGTTGTACATGAATGGTATACAATACCATTTTGTACATGAAAGGTATACAATACCATGTTGTACATGAATGGTATACAATACCATGTTGTGCATGAATGGTATACAATACCAACCAACAAGATAAAGAATTAGATCATACCATGGGCGGGATTTGAACCCGCGGTCAGTCTCAAAACTTCAGACCGTCGCATTAGCCACTGGACCAGCTAGCCACAATAAGATTCGTCCAACAGGTATATTTCTACACCATAGGAAGGTTAGCATAGGCACCACTGTGACCACAAATGCAAGTTTTTACAGACGAATCTCCAGCTAGCATGGCCATGACGAGCTCTAGCTCAAGTCCCCTCACTGCCATCAACATGACTAACGAAATTGTAATAACACGATTGCAAACAAACTATACCATGGGCGAGATTTGAACCTGCAGTCAGAGAGTCTCAAAACTCCAGACTGTTTACGATTTCGTGAGTCAAGAATTAGATATTCAGATGTACAACATCCGGGTATCTTTATTTGTAAATGTTGCACCATCCAGTGTCTTTATCAATACAAGAACATATGTCCTTGTATTAATAAAGTCACTGGAAGGTGCAACATCTACAAATAAATATAATCATATGTTGTATGTGTGTCTGATTCTTTAACAATAATGTCATGTTTGAGCTGAGGACCGGACAAACCTTCAATAACATACATTACAATAAAAGCTAAAACCACATGGGTTATATAGTGACAAGGTGGATATATGTGGTAGCAGATAAAGGAGTGGAGGGTTAGTGCGAGTGTCAGGTGGGTAGCACAGTGGAGGGTTAGTGCGAGTGTACAGTGGGAAGCACAGTGGAGAGTTAGTGCGAGTGTAAAGTAAGAAGCACAGTGGAGGGTCAGTATACAGTGGGAAGCACAGTGAAGGGTCAGTATACAGTGGGAAGCACAGTGGAGGGTCAGTATAAAGTGGGAAGCACAGTGGTGGGTCAGTATAATGTGGGAAGCACAGTGGAGGATCAGTATAAAGTGGGAAGCACAGTGGTGGGTCAGTATAAAGTGGGAAGCACAGTGGAGGGTCAGTATAAAGTGGGGAGTACATTGGAGGGTCAGTATAAAGTGGGAAGCACACTGGTGGGTCAGTATAAAGTGGGAAGCACAGTGGAGGGTCAGTATAAAGTGGGAAGCACAGTGGTGGGTCAGTATTACAACCTAGGATTTCAAATGGCCTGTTATCCCAGGTGTAATGGGAGCAAATAAACACAGTAGAAAAAGTTTGTCAGCAATAAGTGAACGCAGTTGCGCAGCTGTGAGAGTGCGTTTATAGGGAATGCCAATGGAACGAGCAATTTGCCAACAACGCTGTAGGGACAATTTAGGTAGGTTATGCAAAGTATATGCCGACACCAGGCGTCTGACTCGTCTAGGTGGCATAAGTTATTCGCTATGCACAGTACGAATACCCCAACGTAACACGTTAATTTGCAGAACACGCTTAGCTATGCACAGTACGATTGCAGAATACGCATACAAGCAAAGCCGACTGCACACAAGATTGACCGTAGCGAAGCGAGCACACTGAACAAGCTAGTAGCGAGCTGCTGAACGATCACACAATAGCAAGGCTGATAATAAGCAACTGACACGCAAAATTTGTAAAGCGAAGCGAGACAGCAAGCTACACAGTGTTCCTGCTACAAGCTTCACCCTAAGCTCAACCGTTTCTCTAAGTCCAGCTCTCGGACAGGCTACCCATATTACAACCTAGGATTTCAAATGGCCTGTTATCCCAGGTGTAATGGGAGCAAATAAACACAGTAGAAAAAGTTTAGACTTATATTATCCTTCACCAATTTAGAACAGCAATATGTACACTATGTACAGTGATAAATATAGTGCACTCCACGGTAAGCAAGGCAGAAATAGAAGCCACAAGATAGCAGACCGTGCTTCAACCAGCTCTAGAATGGGAATGACAAGGGCAGACAGGAGAGCGGTATCCACATAACCTCTGCGATTGTCAATCCCACCTTCTTATTGGCTAGAACCTGGTCACTAGTTGAACGATGGGGCCCCATCACCAACTCTTAGCAACCTGGTTCGCTGGTTGGGGGAGATAGCCTGTAAATGAGGGTGTGTCCATGCGCCGAATAAAGGTTACGTACTCTTTGCATGCCACAGTCAGTATAAAGTGGAAAGCACAGTGGAGGGTCAGTGTAAAGTGGGAAGCACAGTGGAGGGTTAGTATAAAGTGGGAAGCACAGTGGTGGGTCAGTATAAAGTAGGAAGCACAGTGGTGGGTCAGCATAAAGTAGGAAGCACAGTGGAGGGTCAGTGTAAAGTGGGAAGCACCGTGAACATAAGAACAACATAAGAAAGAACACTGCAACAGGCCTACTGACCCATGCAGAGCAGGTCCATGTGCCCCCCCCAGATTAGCCCAATGACCCACCAAGTCTGGTCACCTCCACTCAAGGAAGGAGCATGGCACCAGACCCAGCAGCACAAGCTAGTCAGGTCCAACTCACACCCATCCACACCCACTCATGTATTTATCTAACCTATTTTTAAAACTACACAACGTTTTAGCCTCAATAACTGTACTTGGGAGTTTGTGGATGAGTGGAACAAACTCTTACCAAACCAGTGCTTTTTCTATATCCTTCCTGAATCTGAATTTTTCCAACTTGAAACCATTGCTGCAAGTCCTGTCTTGGCTGGAAATTTTCAGCACGCTATTTACATCCCCTTTATTTATTCCCGTTTTCCATTTACACACCTCAATCATATCATCCCTAATTCTATGCCTTTCAAGAGAGTGCAGATTCAGGACCCTCAGTCTATCCTCATAGGGAAGATTTCTGATACATGGGATCATCTTTGTCATCCTCCTCTGTACGTTTTCCAGAGCATTTATATCCATTCTGTAATATGGTGACCAGAACTGAGCAGCATAGTCTAAATGAGGCCTAACCAAGGATATATAGAGTTGAAGAACAACCTGAGGACTTCTATTACTTATACTTCTAGATATGAAGCCAAGAATTCTGTTAGCTTTATTGCAAACACTAATGCACTGTTGTTTTGGTTTTAGATTACTGCTAACCAGAACTCCTAAATCCTTTTCACAATCAGTAGTATTAAGATCTACATTATTTAGTTTATATATCGCATGGTTATTTTCCTGTCCAACATTTAGAACTTTGCATTTGTCTATATTAAACTGCATCTGCCACTTCTCCAACCATTGCATCAGCCTATTCAAATCATTCTGGAGTGCTCTAGTGTCCTCATTAGAATGAATTGGAGTGGAGGGTCAGTATAAAGTGGGAAGCACAGTGGAGGGTCAGTATAAAGTGGGAAGCACAGTGGTGGGTCAGTATAAAGTGGGAAGCACAGTGATGGGTCAGTATAAAGTGGAAAGCACAGTGGTGGGTCAGTATAAAGTGGGAAGCACAGTGGTGGGTCAGTATAGTCCTATGGTTCTAGTCCTAATCAAACGGTTAATTGCATTTACATTAAAAATATTTTGGGAACTTAAATAATTGCAAACATAAAAAAAGATTCTAACATAACATTTTTACTGCTATTTATTACCATAGGTTAGTATATAATGTTTTTCTAACTTCCTGGTACTGTTATACAGCCTCTCCTCACTTAACGCTGGAGTTCCGTTCTCCCCAAGTACCAACAATACCACCAGTCCGATGACATTCTTCTTTGCAAATATGCAGGGTCTAAAGCCAGCAACAAACAACAAAATACCTTTCATCCGTGGACTGCTTGCAGAGGCAAAGGCAATGTTCGCGGCTTTCACTGAGACCCACATAAAGGATCACTTGGACAACAAAATATGGATCCCAGGTTACAACCTATACAGATGTGACAGAGTGAACAGGCAAAAGGGGGGGGTTGGCCTGTACATTGCAGATTCACTTGTTTGCACAGAACTGCTTAATGCCTCAAATGATGTAGTGGAAGTTTTAGCAGTAAAGGTCGAGAACCAAAACCTAGTCATTGTGGTAGTCTACAAGCCTCCGGATGCAACATCCCAGCAATTCCAGGAACGGCTGTTAAAAATTGACCACTGTCTGGAAAATCTTTCAGCTCCTGCACCCAACATCTTGCTCCTGGGGGATTTCAACTTAAGGCACCTAAAATGGAGGAATATAGCAAATAATATTGTTGCAGTAATAACACCAGGAGGCAGCTCTGATGAAAACTCACACTCACACTAGCTTTTAAATCTCTGCACAAAATTTAATTTAAACCAGCAAATAATAGAGCCTACTAGATTGGAGAATACACTAGACCTCATCTTCACTAACAATGATGATCTGATAAGAAATGTCACCATATCAAAAACAATATACTCAGATCACAACATAATTGAGGTTCAGACATGTATGCGTGGAGCCCCAGACCGACATAATGAGACTAGTCACGAGGGAGCATTCACCAAATTCAACTTCAATAACAAAAACATAAAGTGGGACCAAGTAAACCAAGTCCTAACCGATATAAGCTGGGAAGATATACTAAGCAACACAGACCCCAACTTATTTCTAGAACAGATTAACTCGGTGGCACTCGATGTATGCACAAGGCTTATTCCTCTAAGAAAAAGAAGGAGTACATGTAAAATAGAAAGAGACAGGAGCTCCCTTTACAGGCGACGGAAAAGAATAACAGAGCGGCTAAAAGAGGTCAATATAGCTGAAATGCGTAGGGAGACACTGGTCAGAGAAATAGCAAGCATCGAACTTAAGCTAAAAGAAACCTTTAGGAGTCAGGAATCGCGGGAAGAACTAAAAGCCATAAATGAAATCGAAAGAAACCCAAAGTATTTCTTCTCCTATGCCAAATCAAAATCGAGAACAATGTCCAGTATTGGGCCCCTACTTAAACAAGATGGGTCCTACACAGATGACAGCAAGGAAATGAGTGAGCTACTCAAGTCCCAATATGACTCAGTTTTTAGCAAGCCGCTAACCAGACTGAGAGTCGAAGATCAAAATGAATTTTTTATGAGAGAGCCACAAAATTTGATTAACACAAGCCTATCCGATGTTATCCTGATGCCAAATGACTTCGAACAGGCGATAAATGACATACCCATCCACTCTGCCCCAGGGCCAGACTCATGGAACAATGTGTTCATCAAGAACTGCAAGAAGCCCCTATCACGAGCCTTTTCCATCCTATGGAGAGGGAGCATGGACACGGGGGTTGTCCCACAGTTACTAAAAACAACAGACATAGCCCCACTCCACAAAGGGGGCAGTAAAGCAACAGCAAAGAACTACAGACCAATAGCACTAACATCCCATATCATAAAAATCTTTGAAAGGGTCCTAAGAAGCAAGATCACCACCCATCTAGAAACCCATCAGTTACACAACCCAGGGCAACATGGGTTTAGAACAGGTCGCTCCTGTCTGTCTCAACTATTGGATCACTACGACAAGGTCCTAAATGCACTAGAAGATAAAAAGAATGCAGATGTAATATATACAGACTTTGCAAAAGCCTTCGATAAGTGTGACCATGGCGTAATAGCGCACAAAATGCGTGCTAAAGGAATAACAGGAAAAGTCGGTCGATGGATCTATAATTTCCTCACTAACAGAACACAGAGAGTAGTCGTCAACAGAGTAAAGTCCGAGGCAGCTACGGTGAAAAGCTCTGTTCCACAAGGCACAGTACTCGCTCCCATCTTGTTCCTCATCCTCATATCCGACATAGACAAGGATGTCAGCCACAGCACCGTGTCTTCCTTTGCAGATGACACCCGAATCTGCATGACAGTGTCTTCCGTTGCAGACACTGCAAGGCTCCAGGCGGACATCAACCAAATCTTTCAGTGGGCTGCAGAAAACAATATGAAGTTCAACGATGAGAAATTTCAATTACTCAAATATGGTAAACATGAGGAAATTAAATGTTCATCAGAGTACAAAACAAATTCTGGCCACAAAATAGAGCGAAACACCAACGTCAAAGACCTGGGAGTGATGATGTCGGAGGATCTCACCTTCAAGGACCATAACATTGTATCAATCGCATCTGCTAGAAAAATGACAGGATGGATAATGAGAACCTTCAAAACTAGGGAGGCCAAGCCCATGATGACACTCTTCAGGTCACTTGTTCTATCTAGGCTGGAATATTGCTGCACACTAACAGCACCTTTCAAGGCAGGTGAAATTGCCGACCTAGAAAATGTACAGAGAACTTTCACGGCGCGCATAACGGAGATAAAACACCTCAATTACTGGGAGCGCTTGAGGTTCCTAAACCTGTATTCCCTGGAACGCAGGAGGGAGAGATACATGATTATATACACCTGGAAAATCCTAGAGGGACTAGTACCGAACTTGCACACAAAAATCACTCACTACGAAAGCAAAAGACTTGGCAGACGATGCACCATCCCCCCATTGAAAAGCAGGGGTGTCACTAGCACGTTAAGAGACCATACAATAAGTGTCAGGGGCCCGAGACTGTTCAACTGCCTCCCAGCACACATAAGGGGGATTACCAACAGACCCCTGGCAGTCTTCAAGCTGGCACTGGACAAGCACCTAAAGTCAGTTCCTGATCAGCCGGGCTGTGGCTCGTACGTTGGTTTGCATGCAGCCAGCAGCAACAGCCTGGTTGATCAGGCTCTGATCCACCAGGAGGCCTGGTCACAGACCGGGCCGCGGGGGCGTTAACCCCCAGAACTCTCTCCAGGTAAACTCCAGGTAAGACCATGTCAGTAAACAAATTTGTGCCTAAGTGAGGATCATACCATAATGGTAGAGAGTCTGTGTCAACCATCTTTGATAATGTTTTAATGTCGCCTCTGCAACATTTATAACATTTTTAGTATATTTTTAAATGTTTATACAGTGGTGTACTGTATACTGTAATAAACAGAATAGAGGCAATCAGGTCTAATATACATTATTTAGGTATGCATACTGGACACAGAGCCTGTCATAAGACCGAGTCGTCGGTAAACAAATCCTACCATCCGACTTACGACTGAGTTCGGTTCCAAGAAACCGGTCGTAAGTCGAAATGGACGTAAGTCGAACTTTACTACCGAATATCAACATCACATTTTTTTAATGACTTTATTTTATTGTTTTATTTTGGTATTTCATGTTTTACTTTACTTTTTATGCTGTTAGTACTGTATTTTATACTGTAAGGTTTAGGATAAACACTGTGTACAACACAAATAGTGGTTTATTTCCAAGAAATTTGGCATAAAAAACACGGTCATAAGTCGAGTGGTCGTATGTCATACAGGTCGTAAGTCGGATGGTAGGTGTACATCGCTAAGTGAGGAGAGGCTGTATTCTTTATCGTCTTAATAAAGTTGGGTAAAATTCTAATAGATCTTTAATCATGTTTATTCTGCTCAGTATTTTAGGGACATATCAACACCACTGTTATATACAAACCTCATAATTAATATTATATAATACTGATATTAAAATCTGTGGGCCTACTAGATCCACACTAACCAAAGTACAGTGGTACCTCGGGATACATACATTATACAGTGGTACCTCGGGATACAAACATTATACAGTGGTACCTCGGGATACAAACAGCTCAAAACTCGAACAGTTATGCAAGTGTATTTATGTAAGTGCTTTTTGTAAGTGTATTTTTGGGGGTCTGAAACGGATTAATCTAATTTACATTATTCCTTATGGGAACAAATTCATTTGGTATCGGCACTCAAACAGCCTTCTGGAACTAATTAATTTCATATCCCAAGGTCCCGCTGTACTGTACTATATTGTATACGTCTATACCATTACTATGACTTGTAAATGATAAATGTATAGGTATATTTTTTATTTATTATCACACTGGCCGATTCCCACCAAGGCAGGGTGGCCCGAAAAAGAAAAACTTTCACCATAGTGCTTTACACTACAGTTTTTAAACTGCAACATTAACACCCCTCCTTCAGAGTGCAGGCACTGTACTTCCCATCTCCAGGACTCAAGTCCGGCCTGCCGGTTTCCCTGAACCCCTTCATAAATGTTACTTTGCTCACACTCCAACAGCACGTCAAGTATTAAAAACCATTCGTCTCCATTCACTCCTATCAAACACGCTCACGCACGCCTGCTGGAAGTCCAAGCCCCTTGCACACAAAACCTCCTTTACCCCCTCCCTCCAACCTTTCCTAGGCCGACCCCTACCCCGCCTTCCTTCCACTACAGACTGATACACTCTTGAAGTCATTCTGTTTCCCTCCATTCTCTCTACATGTCCGAACCACCTCAACAACCCTTCCTCAGCCCTCTGGACAACAGTTTTGGTAATCCCGCACCTCCTCCTAACTTCCAAACTACGAATTCTCTGCATTATATTCACACCACACATTGCCCTCAGACATGACATCTCCACTGCCTCCAGCCTTCTCCTCGCTGCAACATTCATCACCCATGCTTCACACCCATATAAGAGTGTTGGTAAAACTATACTCTCATACATTCCCCTCTTTGCCTCCAAGGACAAAGTTCTTTGTCTCCACAGACTCCTAAGTGCACCACTCACCATTTTCCCCTCATCAATTCTGTGATTCACCTCATCCTTCATAGACCCATCCGCTGACACGTCCACTCCCAAATATCTGAATACATTCACCTCCTCCATACTCTCTCCCTCCAATCTGATATCCAATCTTTCATCACCTAATCTTTTTGTTATCCTCATAACCTTACTCTTTCCTGTATTCACTTTTAATTTTCTTCTTTTGCACACCCTATCAAATTCATCCACCAATCTCTGCAACTTCTCTTCAGAATCTCCCAAGAGCACAGTGTCATCAGCAAAGAGCAACTATGACAACTCCCACTTTATGTGTGATTCTTTATCTTTTAACTCCACGCCTCCTGTCAAGACCCTCGCATTTACTTCTCTTACAACCCCATCTATAAATATATTAAACACGGTGACATCACACATCCTTGTCTAATGCCTACTTTTACTGGGAAATAATTTCCCTCTTTCCTATGTACTCTAACTTGAGCCTCACTATCCTCGTAAAAACTCTTCATTGCTTTCAGTAACCTACCTCCTACACCATACACCTGCAACATCTGCCACATTGCCCCCTTATCCACCCTGTCATACGCCTTTTCCAAATCCATAAATGCCACAAAGACCTCTTTAGCCTTATCTAAATACTGTTCACTTATATGTTTCACTGTAAACACCTGGTCCACACACCCCCTACCTTTCCTAAATCCTCCTTGTTCATCTGCTATCCTATTCTCTGTCTTACTTTTAATTCTTTCAATAATAACTCTACCATACACTTTACCAGGTATACTCAACAGACTTATCCCCCTATAATTTTTGCACTCTCTTTTGTCCCCTTTGCCTTTATACAAAGGAACTATGCATGCTCTCTGCCAATCCCTAGGTACCTTACCCTCTTCCATACATTTATTAAATAATTGCACCAACCACTCCAAAACAATATCCCCACCTGCTTTTAACATTTCTATCTTTATCCCATCAATCCCGGCTGCCTTACCCCCTTTCATTTTACCTACTGCCTCATGAACTTCCCCCACACTCACAACTGGCTCTTCCTCACTCCTACAAGATGTTATTCCTCCTTGCCCTATACACGAAATCACAGCTTCCCTATCTTCATCAACATTTAACAATTCCTCAAAATATTCCCTCCATCTTCCTAATACCTCTAACTCTCCATTTAATAACTCTCCTCTCCTATTTTTAACTGACAAATCCATTTGTTCTCTAGGCTTCCTTAACTTGTTAATCTCACTCCAAAACTTTTTCTTATTTTCAACAAAATTTGTTGATAACATCTCACCCACTCTCTCATTTGCTCTCTTTTTACATTGCTTCACCACTCTCTTAACCTCTCTCTTTTTCTCCATATACTCTTCCCTCCTTGCATCACTTATACTTTGTAAAAACTTCTCATATGCTAACTTTTTCTCCCTTACTACTCTCTTTACATCATCATTCCACCAATCGCTCCTCTTCCCTCCCGCACCCACTTTCCTGTAACCACAAACTTCTGCTGAACACTCTAACACTACATTTTTAAACCTACCCCATACCTCTTCGACCCCATTGCCTATGCTCTCATTAGCCCATCTATCCTCCAATAGCTGCTTATATCTTTCCCTAACTGCCTCCTCTTTTAGTTTATAAACCTTCACCTCTCTCTTCCCTGATGCTTCTATTCTCCTTGTATCCCATCTACCTTTTACTCTCAGTGTAGCTACAACTAGAAAGTGATCTGATATATCTGTGGCCCCTCTATAAACATGTACATCCTGAAGTCTACTCAACAGTCTTTTATCTACCAATACATAATCCAACAAACTACTGTCATTTCGCCCTACATCATATCTTGTATACTTATTTATCCTCTTTTTCTTAAAATATATATTACCTATAACTAAACCCCTTTCTATACAAAGTTCAATCAAAGGGCTCCCATTATCATTTACACCTGGCACCCCAAACTTACCTACCACACCCTCTCTAAAAGTTTCTCCTACTTTAGCATTCAGGTCCCCTACCACAATTACTCTCTCACTTGGTTCAAAGGCTCCTATACATTCACTTAACATCCCCCAAAATCTCTCTCTCTCCTCTGCATTCCTCTCTTCTCCAGGTGCATACACGCTTATTATGACCCACTTCTCGCATCCAACCTTTACTTTAATCCACATAATTCTTGCATTTACACATTCATATTCTCTTTTCTCCTTCCATAACTGATCATTCAACATTACTGCTACCCCTTCCTTTGCTCTAACTCTCTCAGATACTCCAGATTTAATCCCATTTATTTCCCCCCACCGAAACTCCCCTACCCCCTTCAGCTTTGGTTCGCTTAGGGCCAGGACATCCAACTTCTTTTCATTCATAACATCAGCAATCATCTGTTTCTTGTCATCTGCACTACATCCACGCACATTCAAGCATCCCAGTTTTATATAGGTAATCCTGGTTTTATACATCATTGTTCCATGGCTAAGACAACTGTACCACACTGCTATGCCAGCAACATCTAAGCATAAGAAAATAATTTTTCCTCTGCAAGTCATGCATGTCATAAGAGGCTACTAAAATGCCAGCAGCTAGGGGCTAGTAACACCTTCTCCTGTATACATCACTAAATATAAAAAAAAAAAGACTTTCGTTTTTCTTGTTAGGTCACCCTGCCTCAGTGGGATATGGCTGACACATTGAAAAAAGCTTCTGAAAATTGTGAGACCTTTACCCACTCTACCTGAGGCATCCCAGCAAGTGAACCTGTCTCCTGTATTATCCCAGTGCTTAACCCTTTGAGGGTCGACAGGCCCTCTCCGAAACTCGTTCTCAGGGTCGGCCAAATTTAAAAAAAAAAAAATTATTTTCTCTTATGAAAAGATAGAGAATCTTTTCCCGATCATAAAGACACCAAAAGTTTGAAATTTGATAGAAAACTTACGGAATTATGCTCTCGCAAAGTTTGCGGTCTCGGCGATGTTTACGAATCAGCGATTTTGCCCACTTTGAGCCCCATTTTCGGCCAATTTCACTGTACTAGTCGACAAAAAACATGAATATTTCGCTAGAACTCCATTTTTTCTATCGAATGGGTGCAAGAAACCACCCATTTATGAAATTCAACTATCCAGTACAGTGGTCAGAATTTAGCAATTTTGCCAATTTCACACAAATTTCAAAAGATGCCAATTTCCGAATAGGGTCCAGAATAAACAAGAAAGACATTCCTGGCACTAAAATGACATTTCCTCTAGTCATTAGTCACGTCTCAAGGCCCCTCTTATATTCTTTTGCTTTCCACTTTGAATTTTTATTTTCACAAAAAATATAAGATTTACTGTTATGCAGACTACTGCATTAGTGTAAAAAATGGTATAAATATTATTGGTGCACTTGTGAAAGAATATTAGACTCACCAGTTGATGTGTATTGCACGCTTGGCACGATTTGTTTACTTTTGAAGTTTGGTAAAAATCGAACATTTCTGCTACTTTGAGCTCAATTTCAAGGCACCTTTCATTGTAAAACCAGTCAAAATCATCTCAATTTCTGTAATATGTCTTCCATTCTATGAAATGAGACCAAGAAAACTAGAATACAACAATAAATACCATACGAAAATACACTGCAAAGTCGCTGATTTATTAAAAAAAAATGGTCAAAGTTTTTTTTTTCTCATTATGCACTGTGTGCTGCAGGATTTTTTTTAGACTGTGCACACAGACCACATAGACCCATTCTTTCATATGAAGGCCTACCAGCTTTCTCCCACTAGATTTGAGGCCGCTAGAATTTATGAGTACTAGTACGTCAAAAACCCCTACACGTAAGACGTACTAGTACGACCAAAACCCCCAAAGGGTTAACAGAACATGGAATGGCATAAGAGGGTACAAATAAAAATGGGAACTATGGCTATAGTTTACTTTATAACATAAAGAGTGAGAATACAACATATCCTGATGGAAAATTACATAATATAACAATTGACCTATGAAACTTATTACCAGGGAAAGGGTAGATGTTATCAGTAACACGGACTTGTACTCTTAATTCAATGACCAGCTGACCCGAGATTCGCAATGTGTGGTCCACTACACACATGACTGTCCAGGGCTCCCGCTCACTGGACCTGTCACCAACCTCCCTCCCTCTCTCTCTAGCTGTTTCCTTGAGCTTATATGGTCCTTAAAGCACCCCCCATCGCCATAAGGCGTAGACCACGTGTTATGGCCTGACACCAATTCAAGAACTTACTTAAGCCAAGAGGCATGTCTAACAACTATTTGTCAAGGCAAGGTGTGTGACACTTTACTGGAGTTGTCTCCCTCAGTGACCTCACAAGCACTACATCACAAAATGGCACTGATTGTACAATGCTGTTGTATAATCCCGAATTATGAGAAAGGCAAAAGAATGCTGTTATTCATTATCTATATGAATTCAGAGATATACAGTGTCATGCTGATGCCCTGTAAAGCTTAATATATGGAAGATCCTCATCCTACACATTTATACACATTATTTATACACATTATCATGCACACAACTGCGTGGCTAAATAAATACATCATTGATTATCCATCAATTGGTCATCTGCCATTCAAAACTGTGTGGCAGTCTTTTTAATACAGACACCAAAATAATACAGAAAAAGAATATATATGTGTTTTTTTACATATCGGTCGTCTCCCACCATGATGGGGCAATGAAATAAAAGAGGAAAGACATTCGCCATCATTCATTCAATAGCTGTCTTGTCAGAAGCAATGTAACATCACAGTTAATGTGACCCTTTGAACTGTAACACCCTCACTCATCTTTCAGGGTGCAGGTACTCGACTTCCCACCTCCATAACTGTAACATCCTCACCCATGCTTCAGAGTGCAGGTACTCGACTTCCCACCTCCATAACTGTAACATCCTCACCCATGCTTCAGAGTGCAGGTACTCGACTTCCCACCTCCAGGACTGTAACATCCTTACCCATCCTTCAGAGTGCAGGTACTGCACTTCCCACCTCCAGGACTCCAAATCCCACTAACCAGGTTCTCTGAATCCCCTGATTAATCCTACTTTGCTAACACTCTAACAAACACCAGAACATCAAAAAAAATGATGAAACTATCATGTTTTTGACTCTAGTTCAACCCCAGCGAAGGATGCTGCATAATTGAAGATCTATTCATTTGATCTTATATACGAACCATCTAGCAGACAATAACAATTGCCTGTTTGATGTGAGGACAAGGGAGCAGTGGCTACAGTACTCCAGAGATGAACATCCTAGCCAGGAAAATTGCTACATTTATGGAAAATGCTGAATCTGTAGAGATCGTCTGAGTATAACCAAGCCAGGTGGTGTATAGCCCAGCCAGGTGTTTTATAGCTCAGCCAGGTGTTGCACAGCCAAGCCAGATATTGCATAAGCAAACCAGGTATTGCATAACCAAGCCAGGTGTTGCATAACCAAGCCAGGTGTTGTATAACCCCTACAGCATTTACAAATATACATGAACCACAAACATTAAATACATCGTTCTCCTTTTTAACTTTGAAACACGTACAAAAAAAAAAATCCTGTGATAAAATGGAAAGTGTCCTCAAACACATGTACTAGAGCAGTATTCCTGCTATTCCTGGCTATTCTTTTATCACAATGCCATACACTACAGGTGCACCTCAACTTACAACGATTCCACTTCAGGATATTTCAACTTGACAATGGTGTGGCTGCAATTACTTGGGAAGTGAAACTTGAGATAATTACCCAATATGAAGGCAACAAGTCCATAACTTATATTCATTTATTGACTTTTCAATACTGGTATTTAGTTAGAGTAATTATTTGTTTATTATTCAGTGACAGTAGTTATTTATTAACTTATCATATCATTCATATTTGACAAAATATTTTCGATGGTTTTGTGGAAACATAACCCCACTATAAGTCGATGAGCACCTGTAGTACAAAATCTAATGAAAAAAGTATTTTACAAATTCACATTATTCCATTCTTATGAGATGACGAACTTATTAATCTTTAAACACGTATAAAAAATGATGCTACTATTCTTTTTACAATGATTAACAAAGTGATCCTCTCAATACATAAGTGTTTCACAAGGCAAGCCATTCAGCCTTTTATAATCCAGCTTTACAGACTTCCTTCAGAGTCGTTGGGAAGCTCTAAACATGTACTGATTATACAGCACCTGAGAAACAACAAATGATGTTTCTTATATACAAGATGATTCAGTAAAAACAAAGCAACAAGGCCAGGTGACCCAAAAAAAGAAGAGAGACTTTGACCATCATTCATGCCATCACTGTCTTGTCAGAGGCACACAGATACATGTCCTTAATAATTAAGTGCTATTTGCAACTTTCCGTATTTAGAGCCCTTGGTTTACCTTCATACTGACTAAATAAAACACCTATATAACAAGGATAATGTAATTGCAAAACTGTTTATCCTAAGTACACTAACTTACATTTACTGGTACAAAAAACCTCTACATATTAGAAAACACTATTTGTCAACTAAAATACTAAACAGTAATGACAAAAATTCATAATTGATCAAAAATTTGGAAAGGTAATATTTAGCGGGCATTTGTTTCATCATGTACTTTTATAATGGCCCAGGATGTACCTTTGTTAAGTGACTTTATAATGGTTCAAGATGTCCCTTTGTCAATATAATGGTACAAGATGTACCTTGTCAGGCAACTTTATAAAGGTACAGGATGTGCATTTCGGAGGTCATTGGTGTAAATAAGAAAGAGAGGACCTAGGACACTTCCCTGTGGCATGCCAACAACTACAGGCTGAGTATTGGAGGTCACGCCATTTATGAATACATATTAATGTCTTCCACTAAGATAAGATTTTATGTAATTGAGAGTGTCCTCTGACCCCATAATGCTCTAGTTTTAGGTGTATGGTATTGTGGTCTACTGTATCAAATGCTTTCTGTAGGTCTATGAAGAGCCCCAGAGGATATTCATTGTTTTTCAGTTGTTGTATGTAGTAATTCGAGCATCTGAATAATTGATCATTTGTGCTTTTATTCAGGCCTAAACCCAAACTGGCAAAGGTTCACTATGTTATGGGATAGGAGGAAGGAGTAGATTTGTTTATGGATTATTTTTTCAAAGATTTCAGAGAGCAAAGGAGAGTTAGATATTAGTCTGTAGTTATTTAGTTCTGCATATATAATTATACAGTACTTTGAGGTGACCCCTTGTTGTCTTGAGTATGGATGGCAAGGGTCTCCCCAATCCTCAAGAGAGACGATCCTACAGAACTAAATAACTACAAACCAATATCGAACTTACCTTTGCTATCTAAAATCTCTGAAAAAATAATACATAAACAAATCTACTCCTACCTCCTATCCCATAACATACTGAACCCCTGCCACTTTGGGTTTAGGCTGAATAAAAGCACAAGTTAGACATTGGTTTGTATTACCTCATGTTAATAATAGAGTAAATGAACTTAATTATGAACTAAAAAAATGTAAGATTGAGTTTATCATAAATTGATTGTATCATAAATTGTACCACCTCAGATGCTCGAATTACTATATACTGTACAGCAACTGAAAAAAATGAATATCCTCTTGGGCTCTTCACAGACCTATGGAAAGCATTTGATACAGTAGATCACTAAAACTACTTTATAACTGTCAGGGGCTACTACAAATGCTATATAATTGTCAGTGACTACTACAAGTACTATATAACTATTAGGGACTACTACAAGTACAGGTCGGCTATCACTAATCCGGCAATCAGTTATTCGGTTCCATCAGTAATCCGGCACTAATTTCAGCTAGCATAATTTCAAATTTCATCATTATACTGACTGAAATTGTGCAGATGGTTGTAAATCCACAGCAGCAAGCCAGTGGATGAGAAAGCAGTGATGAAAATGAGGAAGATGTAGCAAAAAGTCTCTCTATTGATAGGTTAAGTGTATTGTAACCTAACCACTCTGTAATCCAGCACACTACAGGTCTCAATGATGCCGGATTAGTGATGGCTGACCTGTACTATATAACTGATGGACTACTACAAGGGCAAAGCATTTCCTTACACCTGTTGTCCTGTTCACCTAGCAGAAAGTAGGTACCTGGGTGTTAGCCGACTGGCACGAGTCGCATCCTGGGGGACAAGATTGAGACCCTCAATGGAAATAAGTTAAGACAGTCCTCGATGATGCACTGACTTTCTTGGGTTATCCTTGGTGGCTAACCCTCCGGGGTTAAAAATCCGAATAAAATCTTATCTCTTATCTTATCACTTATAAGGACTATACAACTGTTAGGGACTACTATCAGGATTATATAACTCTTAGGGATTTCTAGAAGATTATACAGTGGAACCCCAAGTTTCGTCTACCCTGAGTATATGCTTCGAGTTTAGAACCATTTTTTCAGCTCAATTTTGTCCCAAGTTTTGCACTGTAAGGCCTGTCTAACAGGACCACAGATGCCACACACGTCTTATTAAAAAATACAATTTTGGTGACCCATTTCATACCATTTTCAATCCAAATTATGCCAACTTAGGTTGTATACAATGGACAAGATTCCATAAAATTTACTTTCTTTGTAACAGCAGTGTTTGTATTAACATAACTGACCAACTGCCAAATAACTCTTCAGCTATCCAACATAAAACTATGTTCTTTCTTCTTACAACACACCGGGATGGCCCAAAAGGAAAAACGAAAGTTTCTCCTTTTACATTTAGTAATATATGCAGGAGAGGGGGTTACTAGCCCCTTGCTCCTGGCATTTTAGTTGCCTCTTACAACACGCATGGCTTACGGAGGAAGAATTCCGTTCCACTTCCCCATGGAGGTAAGAGGAAATAAACAAGAACAAGAACTAGTAAGAAAATAGAAGAAAACCCAGAAGGGTGTATATATATATGCTTGTACATGTACACATTTATTTATACACACTCATCTGAGTTTTCTTTGATTTTATCTTAATAGTTCTTGGTCTTATTACTTTTCCTTTTATATCCATGGGGAAGTGGAATAAGAATCTTTCCTCCGTAAGCCATGCGTGTTGTAAAAGTCAACTAAAATGCCGGGAACAATGGGCTAGTAACCCCTTTTCCTGTAAAGATTACTAAAAAGAATAAGAAGAAAACTGTCAAAGTGGGAAGTCTGAATGTGCGTGGATATTGTGCAAATGATAAGAAAGAGATGATTGTGGATGTTATGAATGAGAAGCTGGATGTCCTGGCTTTAAGTGAAACAAAGCTGAAGGGGGTGGGAGAGTTTCAATGGAGAGGAATAAATGGGATTAGATCAGGGGTTTCAAATAGAGTTAGAGCTAAAGAAGGAGTAGCAATAATGTTGAAGGATAAGCTATGGCAGGAAAAGAGGGACTATAAATGTATTAATTCAAGGATTATGTGGAGTAAAATAAAGATTGGATGTGAAAAGTGGGTTATAATAAGCATGTATGCACCTGGAGAAGAGAGAAGTGTAGAGGAGAGAGAGAGATTTTGGGAAATGTTGAGTGAATGCGTGGGGAGTTTTGAATCAAGTGTGAGAGTAATGGTGGTTGGTGTAGACAGCCTGTACTGTCTGCACAGACAGCCCATGCTGTCTGCCAGCTTAGTTTATATTTCTCGCCACTCAAGTGCTGCCACCTATAGGCCTTGCCACTTCAGTATGCCCAGACTTGCCTCGCCCTCACTCACACAGCGGCCTGGCATCAACACACAAGGCCTCCCAGCTCTCTCTCGTGGGCATGGCCCTCCCGGGCCATGGGCACAACACACAAGCCTGTGTACCCACAACGACTTAACAATAAAGTAAGAAGCCTCCGAAGACGTATATCATTTAACCACCCGCTACCAGAATACCAAAATAAGCCCGTTATAAATGGTGGCAGCGGTGGGATACTGTAGCGTGGAGTCACTGGGATGCCACGTACAATTCTTGAAGAAATTCGGCAAATTTCGGCTGGATCCTGCTTGTACCTGTGTCTGGGTGCTCAAACGTGCAGACACGACATCAGGATAACTTGTTGAGAGACGGATGCTTCTTGTGTAGGGTGATGAAGTGAAGATGACTTCATACCTCTTCCTCCCTCTCTCCAGGCAAACACAACTGCTGCAAGCACCGCTGTCACCATTTATAACGGGCTTATTTTGGTATTCTGGTAGCGGGTGGCTAAATGATATACGTCTTCGGAGGCTTCTTACAGTGTCCCACGCTGTTTCTCAAGTCACGTGTTCAGCGTCACTTGTATGCTGTTGTTGTTCAGTTCAGCACAGCTGTTTCAGCAAGCCAGAGGTGAGTTTTGTGGTGATTTCTGCGTCCAGTGTGAGCTTCTCCACGTGTTTGTGGGTGGTGGAGGAGGAGGAATGGCTAGATGCTCGCCCTGCCATACACTCACCCACACTCCTCGCCACCACACTACCATACACTCACCACTGCCCACTCCCTCTGCTGTGTTTTCTGCTGTTTTTCATATGAATTCATTGCCAGTGCTGTGTATCCGAGTGCCCGAGGCCACTCGAAGCTACGTGGATCACGACGTCACGTGGGTGTGGGCGATGTCACGTAGACCTACAAAGCCACGTGAGTTACCAGATGTCCCAGGCCTCATGCTGTGGTCTGCTGCCTGCATCACATCGACGCCACCCACGATGCTGCCCGACTTCATAACATCACGATGTCTGCTGACGTCACCTCACGATGTCTGCCTGACGTCACCTCGAGATGTCTGTTGACGTCACTGCTGCTGACGTCACCTTGCGACATCACGCCTGACATCACATGATGTCACATCGAGTGTTCTAGTAATTATTTCAGTATTGTGGAGAAGATTGAGAGAAGATATATGTCGTGTGTTAATTAATTCCTCTCAGTCAGGGTTCTCACATTTTAGTATGTCTTAGTCAGTTTTATGCGTATAAAAGCATCATTTGCTAGTTAAGCCATGTTGTACCGTATGTACAGCGGTGTGTTTGCAAGTTTTCCGTGTGTCCAGTGAGGTCTGTGGTCAGACCCTTGAGTTGCACCACTGTGCTAAGTCACCCGTGTGACCAGTGTTTGTCAGCTGATTTCTCAGCCCTGAGCGTATGAGCCCCCTTGTACAGAAAGCTTTTATGCTCGTCGCTCTTGTTGTTCTGCAGAATCGTACCTGCTATGATTCCCATCGAGATTTGTTTCACTTCACCTCCAGACCGTCAGAGTGCAGTTATATGTAGAGAAACAAGTCTGGGGACGCTTAGGCTAACCTCTTCTATAACTCCAACTGTCGAGAGATGATACTCGTCAAGCCGCAGCCAGCCCTGTCGGCAGGCGCTGTGTCAGCCTCATGTCACAAGCTTTAGTGAGCAGCCTGCACAAAGAAGATGTCACTTTGACTGCTAGCTCTCTCACTGCAGTCTGGTGTATGATGTTACGACTCCCAGATGTTTCACCCAGTCGTCTCTGCCACGACTCGCTCCACAACTCGCTCCACGCTCGCCGGCAGTGACAGCCCAGCGACAGTACCAGTCGAGAAGTGTCCTCCTGAGTCGCTTGCCAGAAGTCCTGCCCAGTTGCCGAGTTTTGTCGACGCCTCACTCGAGGGCACCAGCATGTCGTGCCCCAGGTTGAGTGAAAACCTGCAGCGACTCCTACGATGTCTGCTTCACCGTTCCAGAGGAGACCGTACCCTGTTACGTCACAGCTCAGCCGCAGCGATGTCTCCCGTGTTGCAGTATCTGTCCAGACGCAGGAAGTCGTGCAGTGATGCCCATCGACGCTCATTGCTTTTGACCACGATGTTTAGCACACCCCATGTTTTTTTCTTCCCTCCCTGTAGGAAGTTTTTTTTTCCATGTCCATATGTATATATATGTTTTTATTTTGTGTTCTGTGCCCTGTTCCTACGAGAGAGAGAGACCGAGTTTCTTTTACTACCAGTATTGTCGCGTCAGGACGATGTGCGGTAGGTGGCCGAGCGTATGTAGACAGCCTGTACTGTCTGCACAGACAGCCCATGCTGTCTGCCAGCTTAGTTCATATTTCGCGCCACTCAAGTGCTGCCACCTATAGGCCTTGCCACTTCAGTATGCCCAGACTTGCCTCGCCCTCACTCACACAGCGGCCTGGCATCAACGCACAAGGCCTCCCAGCTCTCTCTCGTGGGCATGGCCCTCCCGGGCCATGGGCACAACACACAAGCCTGTGTACCCACAACGACTTAACAATAAAGTAAGAAGCCTCCGAAGACGTATATCATTTAACCACCCGCTACCAGAATACCAAAATAAGCCCGTTATATTGGGGATTTCAATGCTAAAGTGGGTAAAATTGTTATGGAGGGAGTAGTAGGTAAATTTGGGGTGCCAGGGGTAAATGTAAATGGGGAGCCTTTAATTGAGCTATGTGTAGAAAGAGATTTGGTAATAAGTAATACATATTTTATGAAAAAGAGGATAAATAAATATACGTACAAGGTATGATGTAGCACGTAATGAAAGTAGTTTATTAGATTATGTATTGGTGGATAAAAGGTTGATGGGTAGGCTCCAGGATGTACATGTTTATAGAGGGGCAACTGATATATCGGATCATTATTTAGTTGTAGCTACAGTTAAGATAAGATAAGATTTCGTTCGGATTTTTAACCCCGGAGGGTTAGCCACCCAGGATAACCCAAGAAAGTCAGTGCGTCATCGAGGACTGTCTAACTTATTTCCATTGGGGTCCTTAATCTTGTCCCCCAGGATGTGACCTACACCAGTCGACTAACACCCAGGTACCTATTTGCTGCTAGGTGAACAGGACAACAGGTGTAAGGAAACGTGTCGAATGTTTCCACCCGCCGGGAATCGAACCCGGGCCCTCCATGTGTGAAGCGGGAGCTTTAGCCACCAGGCCACCGGGCCAGTTAGAGTAAGAGGTAGATGGGAAAAGAGGAAGATGGCAACAACAAGTAAGAGGGAGGTGAAAGTGTATAAACTAAGGGAGGAGGAAGTTCGGGTGAGATATAAGTGACTATTGGCAGAAAGGTGGGCTAGTGCAAAGATGAGTAGTGAGGGGGTTGAAGAGGGTTGGAATAGTTTTAAAAATGCAGTATTAGAATGTGGGGCAGAAGTTTGTGGTTATAGGAGGGTGGGGGCAGGAGGAAAGAGGAGTGATTGGTGGAATGATGAAGTAAAGGGTGTGATAAAAGAGAAAAAGGTAGCTTATGAGAGGTTTTTACAAAGCAGAAGTGTTATAAGAAGAGCAGAGTATATGGAGAGTAAAAGAAAGGTAAAGAGAGTGGTGAGAGAGTGCAAAAGGAGAGCAGATGATAGAGTGGGAGAGGCACTGTCAAGAAATTTTAATGAAAATAAGAAAAAATTTTGGAGTGAGTTAAACAAGTTAAGAAAGCCTAGGGAAAGTATGGATTTGTCAGTTAAAAACAGAGTAGGGGAGTTAGTAGATGGGGAGATGGAGGTATTAGGTAGATGGCGAGAATATTTTGAGGAACTTTTAAATGTTAAGGAAGAAAGAGAGGCAGTAATTTCATGCACTGGTCAGGGAGGTATACCATCTTTTAGGAGTGAAGAAGAGCAGAATGTAAGTGTGGGGGAGGTACACAAGGCATTACGTAGAATGAAAGGGGGTAAAGCAGCTGGAACTGATGGGATCATGACAGAAATGTTAAAAGCAGGGGGGATATAGTGTTGGAGTGGTTGGTACTTTCGTTTAATAAATGTATGAAAGAGGGGAAGGTACCTAGGGATTGGCAGAGAGCATGTATAGTCCGTTTATATAAAGGGAGAGGGGACAAAAGAGACTGTAAAAATTATAGAGGAATAAGTTTACTGAGTATACCAGGAAAAGTGTACGGTAGGGTTATAATTGAAAGAATTAGAGGTAAGACAGAATGTAGGATTGCGGATGAGCAAGGAGTTTACCTGGAGAGAGTTCCGGGGGTCAATGCCCTCGCGGCCCGGTCTGTGACCAGGCCTCCTGGTGGATCAGAGCCTGATCAACCAGGCTGTTGCTGCTGGCTGCATGCAAACCAACGTACGAGCCACAGCCCGGCTGGTCAGGAACCGACTTTAGGTGCTTGTCCAGTGCCATCTTGAAGACTGCCAGGGGTCTGTTGGTAATCCCCCTTATGTATGCTGGGAGGCAGTTGAACAGTTTTGGGCCCCTGACACTTATTGTATGGTCTCTTAACGTGCTAGTGACACCCCTGCTTTTCATTGGGGGGATGTTGCATCGTCTGCCAAGTCTTTTGCTTTCGTAGTGAGTGATTTTCGTGTGCAAGTTTGGTACTAGTCCCTCTAGGATTTTCCAGGTGTATATAATCATGTATCTCTCCCGCCTGCATTCCAGGGAATACAGTTTTAGGAACGTCAAGCACTCACAGTAATTGAGGTGTTTTATCTTCGTTATGCGCGCCGTGAAGGTTCTCTGTACATTTTCTAGGTCAGCAATTTCACCTGCCTTGAAAGATGCTGTTAGTGTGCAGCAATATTCCAGCCTAGATAGAACAAGTGACCTGAAGAGTGTCATCATGGGCTTGGCCTCCCTAGTTTTGAAGGTTCTCATTATCCATCCTGTCATTTTTCTACCAGATGCGATTGATACAATGTTATGGTCCTTGAAGGTGAGATCCTCCAACATGATCACTCCCATGTCTTTGACGTTGGTGTTTCGCTCTATTTTGTGGCCAGAATTTGTTTTGTACTCTGATGAAGATTTAATTTCCTCGTGTTTACCATATCTGAGTAATTGAAATTTCTCATCGTTGAACTTCATATTGTTTTCTGCAGCCCACTGAAAGATTTGGTTGATGTCTGCCTGGAGCCTTGCAGTGTCTGCAATGGAAGACACTGTCATGCAGATTCGGGTGTCATCTGCAAAGGAAGACACGGTGCTGTGGCTGACATCCTTGTCTGTGTCGGATATGAGGATGAGGAACAAGATGGGAGCGAGTACTGTGCCTTGTGGAACAGAGCTTTTCACCGTAGCTGCCTCGGACTTTACTCTGTTGACGACTACTCTCTGTGTTCTGTTAGTGAGGAAATTATAGATCCATCAACCGACTTTTCCTGTTATTCCTTTAGCACGCATTTTGTGCGCTATTACGCCATGGTCACACTTGTCGAAGGCTTTTGCAAAGTCTGTATATATTACATCTGCATTCGTTTTGTCTTCTAGTGCATTTAGGACCTTGTCGTAGTGATCCAATAGTTGAGACAGACAGGAGCGACCTGTTCTAAACCCATGTTGCCCTGGGTTGTGTAACTAATGGGCTTCTAGATGGGTGGTGATCTTGCTTCTAAGGACCCTTTCAAAGATTTTTATGATATGGGATGTTAGTGCTATCGGTCTGTAGTTCTTTGCTGTTGCTTTACTGCCCCCTTTGTGGAGTGGGGCTATGTCTGTTGTTTTCAGTAACTGTGGGACGACCCCCGTGTCCATGCTCCCTCTCCATAAGATGGAAAAGGCTCGTGATAGGGGCTTCTTGCAGTTCTTGATGAATTTGAAACACGGAGTTCCATGAGTCTGGCCCTGGGGCAGAGTGCATGGGCATGTCATTTATCGCCTGTTCGAAGTCATTTGGCGTCAGGATAACATCGGATAGGCTTGTGTTAACCAAATTTTGTGGCTCTCTCATAAAAAATTCATTTTGATCTTCGACTCTGTCTGGTTAGCGGTTTGCTAAAAACTGAGTCATATTGGGACTTGAGTAGCTCACTCATTTCCTTGCTGTCATCTGTGTAGGACCCATCTTGTTTAAGTAGGGGCCCAATACTGGACGTTGTTCTCGACTTTGATTTGGCATAGGAGAAGAAATACTTTGGGTTTCTTTCGATTTAATTTATGGCTTTTAGTTCTTCCTGCGATTCCTGAGTCCTATAAGATTCCTTTAGCTTAAGTTCGATGCTTGCTATTTCTCTGACCAGTGTCTCCCTACGCATTTCAGATATATTGACCTCTTTTAGCCACTCTGTTATTCTTTTCCATCGCCTGTAAAGGGAGCGCCTGTCTCTTTCTATTTTACATCTACTCCTCCTTTTTCTTAGAGGAATAAGCCTTGTGCATACATCGAGTGCCACCAAGTTAATCTGTTCTAGGCATAAGTTAGATGTAAATTAGAAAGAGACAGGCGCTCCCTTTACAGGCGATGGAAATGAATAACAGAGCAGCTAAAAGAGGCCAACATATCTGAAATGCGTATGGAGACATTGGTCAGAGAAATAGCAACAAGGCCAACAGATTACTTGGATTTATCTCAAGAAATATAAGTAACAGAAGTCCAAAAGTTATTTTACAGCTGTATACATCACTAGTGAGGCCTCATTTAGATTATGCTGCTCAGTTTTGGTCCCCTTACTACAGGATGGATATAGACTCATTAGAGAACATACAGAGAAGAATGACTAAAATGATTTACTGTGTAAGGAACCTCCCGTATGAAGATAGACTTAAAGCCTTAAATCTCCACTCTCTGGAGAGGCGTAGAATGAGGGGAGATATCACTGAAGTGTATAAGTGGATGACGGACACAAACAAGGGAGATAGTAATAAAGTACTGAGGGTGTCGAACCAGGTAAGAACCAGAAATAATGGATTTAAGTTGGATAAATTTAGATTTAGAAAGGGCATAGGTAAGTACTGGTTTTCTAACAGAGTTGTAGATGCGTGGAACAGTCTTCCCAGTGGGGTGATAGAGGCTAGGACCTTGGGTAGCTTTAAGAAGAGACTGGACAAATATATGAGTGGGATGGGCTGGGTTTGATTAGTGTCATTGGGTATGGGAGTTATTGATGAACATCAAAATGGTATACATTACCGACAGGTTGGTAGGTAAGACACATAGGCAACAGTTTGGCAACTTTATTCCGAAACGTTTCGCCTACACAGTAGGCTTCTTCAGTCGAATACAGAAAGTAAGCAGGAACAGTAGAGATGTGAAGACGATGTAATCAGTCCATCACCCTTGAAGTCGTAGAATTTGAGGTTGTCTGGAACTGAACTTCTCCAAGCTGAGGGACTGACCTCAAATTCTACGACTTCAAGGGTGATGGACTGATTACATCGTCTTCACATCTCTACTGTTCCTGCCTACTTTCTGTATTCGACTGAAGAAGCCTACTGTGTAGGTGAAACGTTTTGGAATAAAGTTGCCAAACTGTTGCCTATGTGTCTTACCTACCATGGGAGTTATTTCTTGGGTAGCTTTAGGTAGAGGTCGTTTTAATAAGGACCTGCCTCGCTTGGGCCAGTAGGCCTTCTGCAGTGTCCCTCCATTCTTATGTTCTTATGTTCTAAAGCTAAAAGAATCTTATAGGAGTCAGGAATCGCGGGAAGAACTAAAAGCCATAAATTAAATCGAAAGAAACCCAAAATATTTATTTTCTTATGTCAAATCAAAGTCGAGAAACACATCCAGTTTTGGGTCCTACACAGATGACAGCAAGGAAATGAGTGAACTACTCAAGTCACAATATGACTCAGTTTTTAGACCGGGCCGTGGGGGCGTTGACCCCCGGAACTCTCTCCAGGTAAACTCCAGGTATGTATAACAATGGGTATTAGTGCACTCCACGGTAAGCAAGGCAGAGCAGAAGCCACTAGAGAGCAGACCGTGCTTCAACCAGCTCTAGAATGGGAATGACAAGGGCAGACAGGTGAGTGGTACCCACATCACCGCTGCGATTGCCAAAACCATCTTCTCACAGGCTGGAACTTGGGTATTGATTGAACGACGGGGCCCCATCATCAACCCTTAGTACCAGGTTCGCTGGTTGGGGAGATAGCCTATCAACGAGGGTGTGTATCTTCGCCGAATACAGGTTACGTACTCTTTGCATGCCACACCCCCCTACGAAGATCCCAGCTGTCCCTAGTAGGAGTCATAGACCCTTGTGAAACCCCTCTACCAAGATCCCGGCTGTGCCACTGGTAAGGGTCATAGACCCCCATGAAGCCCCTCTACCAAGTCCCTGACTATACCACTGGTATGGGGTCATAGACCCTGTGAAGCCCCTCTACCAAGATCCCGGCTATGTCCCTGGTAGGGGTCATAGACCCCTGTGAAACCCTTCTACCAAGTTCCCAGCTATACCACTGGTATGGGGTTATAGACCCCTGTGAAACCCCTCTACGAAAACCCCGGCTAAGTCGTTGATAGGGGTCATGGGTCATACACCTCGTACAATGGAAGACATTCAGTCTTGATTCAAGGAACCGAAACATAGATCCAATTCCTTAGATCAAGATCCCCTCACCATCATCAAGTATCCTCCCTTGAGGAAGGGGGGATAACTGGCAAATTATTATTATAATCAAAACCAAGTGCTAAACCCACTAGGGACACACAACGCTGCCTTGAGTTCTATTAATTAGGAGAAAATACTAAACACATACGAGGTCATATAGCATCTTATTCCTTGGATTAAGAGCCCTTTAACAGCATCAAGGCACCAGCATTCAAGATAATGCTTTTAAGTAGTAAGCCCGTATAGGACGTGCACCACTGCCCAGCCTTCTAAAGTTCCTCTGCTACTCCCTGCCATCTCTGAGTGAGTGATGTGCCAGCACCTCTGCTACTCCCTTCCAGCTCTGAGTGAGTGATGTGTCAGCACCTCTGCTACTTCCTGCCAGCACCTCTGCTACTCCCTGCCAGCTCTGAGTGCTGCACCAGTACCTCTGCTACTCCCTGCCAGCTCTGAGTGTTGTGCCAGCACCTCTGTTACTCCCTGCCAACTCTGAGTGCTGTGCCAGGAAATCTGCTACTCCCTGCGAGCTATCTGTGAGTGGTGTTCCAGCACTTTGTTGCTCCTGCGAGCTATGCTTGAGTGCTACGCCAGCACCTCTGCTACCTGCGAGCTATGTGTGAGTGCTGCGCCAGCACCTCTGCTGCTACCTGCGAGCTATGTGTGAGTGCTGCGCCAGCACCTCTGCTACTCCCTGCAAGCTATCTGTGAGTGTTGAAAGTAGCAGATAAATCTTGGGTTGGAAGCAAGGGAACCTGGTCCTAACTGCTACTAGGGATGTGCACAAAGCCTTCGACAGCCTATGGCACGATGGACTGATCTTCAAACTAGCAGACCTCCCAAACCACAACTGGACCTTTCTCAGACTCATATACAACTTCTTAGCAGGTAGACGCATCATTCCCACCTTCCATGGTAAGGTAGCAGCACCTTTCACACCGACAGCTGGAGTACCACAGGGCTCATGCCTCAGCCCCATACTCTTTAACATATATGTAAACGACCTCCCGTAACCTGAATTCAGTGATACCATCATCACGCAATCTGCAGACGATGTTATCCATGTTGTTTCATCCACCCTCATATCTGGTGCCAACAAGCATAGGAGAGCAATTGAGAAAACGAACGAGGAACTACGAAGAGCAGGTAACTGGGAGAAAAATGGAGAATCACAACTAACCCTGATAAAGTCCTCATCACCACCATCGGCTGTATCACATCAGCCATATAGGTTCACGTATCGCCATCAGAAGTCCAAACAAGATCCTGGAGTATGAGATCGACAGATTGCGTCACTCCACATCTTACATCACCAAAAAGGTGAACCTAGCAAACGCCCGCCTCAGTTAACTATCCCACATCAAGAAACACCTTTACAAGATGATGATCAGACCCTTGCTTGAATATCCTTGCATACCCATGTCTCTAACAACTAAGACCAACATGCTACAGCTCCAACGAGTCCAGAACAAAGCCCTCCGCTTTATCACCGGCACCAGACTTAGAGACAGAGTCAGTATGGAAGACCTGCACATACAACAGGGAATCGCGGCATTAAATGTCAGACTAGGCAAACTAAAGTTGTTAGTTTAGTTTAATATGTTTATTATGCACCCCATACCCATCCTGTGGGCGGTAGTCAAAAGATTACAGAGGTACAAAATTGGTCCAGGGACTGGACTCCAAAGTTTTGATAGCTGAGCAAGTTACAGAGGTAATGAATTCACAATTTACAAAGGTAATGAACTCACAAATTACGAAGGTAATGAACTCCGGGTAGGTCTAGTCACAATCATGCCAAGTTACAAAGGTATTTACAGATTACAGAGGTACGTAATGGATCCAGGGACTGTGCCCCAAAGTTTGGATGGCTGAACTAGGTACAAGGTAATGAACTCACAAGTTACAAAGGTAATGAATACTGTAAGAATGGTTACTTACGTTTATACATGGCTACAATCATGAACAAATTATAGTGTAATGAGCAATTCACACTTCCACACCCGGTCACAACTGTAATGAGTTATTGGTGCAAATATTGATTGTTGAGTCACACACACACACACACACACACACACACACACACACACACACACACACACACACACACACACACACACACACACACACACACACACACACACACACACACACACACAAACTCATACACACACACGCACACACACTCATACCGGTGAAGAGGCGGGGCCAGGAGCTAAGACTCGACCCCTGCAACCACAAATAGGTGAGTACAAATAGGTGAGTACACACACACACCCACTCATACACACACACACACTCATACACATACACACGCACACACAAACACACACACACACACACACACACACACACACAAGCACTGGACAAGCACCTAAAGTCAGTTCCTGATCAGCCGGGCTGTGGCTCGTACGTTGGTTTGCGTGCAGCCAGCAGCAACAGCCCGGTTGATCAGCCTCTGATCCACCAGGAGGCCTGGTCACAGACCGGGCCGCGGGGGCGTTGACCCCCGGAACTCTCTCCAGGTAAACACACAGGAGCTTGGACTCGACCCCTGCAATCTCAACTAGGTGAATGCACACACACACACACACACACACACACACACACACACACACACACACACACACACACACACACACACACACACACAAACACACACACACACACATGCACACATGCACACATGTGGTAATGCTTTATTTACAGCTAGCAAAGTCAGGGTATTTCTCCAGAATGGTCTGCAATATACCACTGTGGATAAAATACTTTGCCATTTCTTGAACATTTCTGAGTGAGTTGTTTCTAAATTCATTAATTTTATCACACTCCAGTACATAATGACGCAGGGTGTGACAATAGTCCATCTGGCAAAGTTTACATTTCGTTTGGTCTACAGCTAGGATGGGTATGGGGTGCATAATAAACATATTAAACTAAACTACATCTGGTGGTGGTGATTTAACCTGCCAAAGATACTTGTAACCCAGCCGGAGCCGGGCAGTAGTGACATCCAAGAGTCTGCTTATTTTGTTGGATGCACCATAGACATGTGGCTCCTCCTGCATGATAGAGTGATGATAGATGGACTCACTGGTGTCAATCTCCCTGAGCCTTAAGTCCATAAAATTCAGTAGAAGTTCTTTTCGTATTATTGTTCTCAAACTACTACCTGACAAGCCAAGATTGTAATCTACTCCCTCTTTGAAAGCATACAACTTAGCCAATTTATCAGTTCTATCATGCATCTGAAGACCAATGTGAGATGGAATCCACAGCATGTGCACTCTGACTCCACTGTCCACAATCCTACCATACCTGTGTCTGGCTTCTGACACAAGCATGCCACAATTTATGCTTAATGAGTTGAGAGCATTTATGGATGACAGAGAATCAGTTACAATTAAACTGTCAATCTTTGATACATAGATGCATTTCAGTGCAAGGAGTATGGCAAACAGTTCTGTCTGAAGGGTAGAGGCCCAATTATTGATGCGTGCGCCAATTTCTTTAAGACCGTTGACAAATTTTTCCCAGTCGGTTTGCCGCAGCTCTGTCATACGCTCTCTGGCAGCAGCAAGGGCAGTTTGGAAGAGCCTCAGCATTCCAGGGGTACGATGTTTTCTATAGGCTAGGCCTAGTCTGCGAGCAGTACGTTTCAGTGTACGAAGTTTAGAATCATTGTAATAAGTATGGTTTTTGAAGGAGGTACGATTATTATGGAAGTTTGTTGGGTTTAGAGTACCAAGAGGTTTCAGTGGCGGCTCTAAGTAGTTCTGAATACTGCTCACAAGATCATTGTTAAAAGTCTCTACAGAGGAACACTCATAGGAATTATACCAGTCAGTCACATGTGCAACAAAGTCATCATGCTGATCAGTGGGAACATTAAAACGTTTCCGTTTGAATATCCCACCAGGAAGGATAGTATTACCAATATCTAGTGAGGTTAGCCTAGGGAAATGATCAGACGCTATATCTGTTACAATGGAAGACTCACAGCTGGCAGAAGTGATGTTGAAGCCCAGGCACAGATCAAGGACGCCTCCATAGATATGTGTGGGTTCAAGGTCACCTACAATTTGGACATTATCATGACTGTTTAAGAGTGACAACAGTTGATTGCCATTATGATTACCAAACTGAGTTTCCAATGCTTTTGTGTCTCGCATTGTAATCGCCAATAATAAGAGTAGGCTCAGAATAAGCACAAGTTGGGAGCTCCAAATAATTAAATTTATCAGCAGGAGGATACAAGTTAAATATGTTGAGAGCAGAGTTCCCTATATAAATCCTAACACCGTGATATTGTAGCCCCTCTGTTTTCTTGTGTGCAAGAAGTTGATGGGGAAGCGATTTTTTAATATATAGAACACAAGAGTTAGTAGATTTGAGGTTATATGCAACAAATGATGGTAATTTAGGGGGTTGGGATTTTTCAGGGACTCTGCACTCTTGTAGACACACAACATCAATGGGTTCGGTGGTTACTTTATGATGAAGGTCAGGAAGTCTTTTTCTAAGTGATGCAATGTTCCAGCTTAATATAGAAAGTTTATACGAGTTTTGATCCATTATAGTAGTCCTGGGATCATCTTGAGTTTCTCAGCATAATGAAAAAAATGTTCATATAAATAGCAGACCTTATCAATGTCAACAGTGCTACCCTTGTCCATGAGTTTGTTAAGTGCACCTCCAGTTGTAAGGCCTCGTGGGAGTCTTCGTAAACCCAGAGCATGACGCTGTTTATGTGTGAATGTATGATAGGTGACACCACCACTCACATTCCCTCCTCCACTAACATTACACGCAACACTACAACTGTCATCACCAGCGCCACTACCAACATTGTGTTCATTACATTTATCAACAGTATTGTATTCAACATTAATGTCTATGTGGTAAACCTCATCACACTCTGCACCACCACTTATATTACGCTCATCACTATTACTAACATTATAGACACCACCGCTCTCATCACACTCTTCACCACCACTTATATTACGCTCATCACTATTACTAACATTATAGACACCATTGCCCTCATCACACTCTTCACCACCACTTCCATTATGGTCATCACTATTACTAACATCATTGACACCATAGCCTTCATTATGATGCTCACTATAGTTATCAACACAAGTATTATATTCGTCATTACTGTAATTAAGAACACCACCACCACCTTGTTCAGCAACCTTATACTTGCTTTCACAGATTGTGACAATCTTGTTAGTTAGTTTAGTTTAATATGTTTATTATGCACCCCATACCCATCCTGTGGGCGGTAGTCAAAAGATTACAGAGGTACATAATTGGTCCAGGGACTGGACTCCAAAGTTTTGATAGCTGAGCAAGTTACAGAGGTAATGAACTCACAATTTACAAAGGTAATGAACTCACAATTTACAAAGGTAATGAACTCACAATTTACAAAGGTAATGAACTCCAGGTAAGTCTGGTCACAATCATGACAAGTTACAAAGGTATTTACAGATTACAGAGGTACGTAATGGGTCCAGGGACTGGGCCCCCAAAGTTTTGATAGCTGAACTAGGTACAAAGGTAATGAGCTCACAAGTTACAAAGGTAATGAATTCTGTAGAATGGTTACTTACGTTTATACTTTGGCTACAATCATGAACAAATTATAGAGTAATGAGCAATTCACACTTCCACACCCGGTCACAACTGTAATGAGTTATTGGTGCAAATATTGATTGTTGAGTCACACACACCACACACACACACACACACACACACACACACACACACACACACACACACACACACACACACACACACACACACACACACACTTTAGTTTAATATCTTTATGCACCCCATACCCATCCTGTGGGCGGTAGTCAAAAGATTACAAAGGTACATAATGGGTCCAGTGACTGGACCCCAAAGTTATGATAGCTGAACTAGTTACAAAGGTAATGAACTCCAGGTAGATCTGGTCACTAATCATGGCAAGTTACAGAGGTAATGAATCAGCTTCACTCCTATACATGGTTACAGTCATGAACAAATTACAAAGTAATGAACCACTGATACGTCCACACCTGGTCACAATTGTAATGAGTTATAAATACAAATATTAAGTGGATCATACACCCACACTAGTGCGCGCGCGCACATACACACACGAGGGCGCACGCACGGACATGTGCACACGAGCGTACAAATATATGCATACACACAAGGACGCACACCCACACACACACACCCACACACACACACACCAACACCCACACACACACACCCTCACACACACCCACACACACCCTCACACACACCCACACACACACACCCACACACACACACACCAACACCCACACACCAACACCCACACACACACACCCTCACACACACCCACACACACACACCCACACACACACACACACACACACCCACACACGCACACACACACCCACACACGCACACACACACCCACACATGCACACACACACACACACACACACACACACACACACACACACACACACACACACACACACACACACACACACACACACACACACACACCCCCACACACACCCGCACACACACCCTCACACACACCCACACACACGCACGCACACACACACACACACACACACACACACACACACACACACACACACACACACACACACACACACACACACACACACACACATGCACACATGTGGTAATGCTTTATTTACAGCTAGCAAAGTCAGGGTATTTCTCCAGAATGGTCTGCAATATACCACTGTGGATAAAATACTTAGCCATTTCTTGAACACTTCTGAGTGAGTTGTTTCTAAATTCATTAATTTGATCACACTCCAGTACATAATGACGCAATGTGTGACAATAGTCCATCTGGCAAAGTTTACATTTCGTTTGGTCTACATCTGGTGGTGGTGATTTAACCTGCCAAAGATACTTGTAACCCAGCTGGAGCCGGGCAGTAGTGACATCCAAGAGTCTACTTATCTTGTTGGATGCACCATAGACATGTGGCTCCTCCTGCATGATGGAATGATGATAGATGGACTGACTTGTGTCAATCTCCCTAAGTCTTAAGTCAATAAAGTTCATTTGAAGTTCTTTTCATATTATTGTTCTCAAACTGCTAAATGACAACCCAAGATTGTAATCTACCCCCTCTTTGAAAGCATACAGCTTAGCCAATTTATCAGTTCTATCATGCATCTGAAGACCAATGTGAGATGAAATCCACAGCATGTGCACTCTGACTCCACTGTCCACAATCTTACCATATCTATATCTGGCTTCTGACAAAAGCATGCCACAATTTATACTTAATGAGTTGAGAGCATTTATGGATGACAGAGAATCAGTTACAATTAAAGTGTCAACCTTAGATACATGGACACATTTGAGTGCAAGGAGTATGGCAAACAGTTCTGTTTGAAGGGTAGAAGCCCAGTTATTGATGCGTGCTCCAATTTCTTTATGAGAGCCATCACTCTGTGTGACAACAGCAGCACTACCAGCTGCACCAGTGGACTGGTGAACAGAACCATCGACGTAAATAATTTGTGAAAGATTGTTCTGTGTGACTAAGTTATCAATACAGCTTAAGGCATCATGTTTGGCTTCAAGACGAAGCTTTGGTTGTGATTTAAGAAGAGTTTTCGGGGGAAATGGAGGAATGGTAGTTTGGAATGGGGTAATATCCCATGGAGCAGGGAAATGTCTCTGTTGTCCAACTTGATATAGATCATGTAGCTGGTTCATGCGGAGGTCGGTTCCAGTTTTTTCGATCCATCTGGAAGGATGTTCACCAGTGCTGAGGAAAGTTTGGAGGGCTTCTGTGCAGGGGTTTGAATGGGCTAGCCTAAGCATATTGACCCCAATAAGGATATTTCTTTCAGTAACACGATCTCTAATGCTTGGAATATTAAGTTCTTTCCGCATATTTAAAATTTTGGCAGTACGAGGGCATCCTAGGATGATCCTCATTGCTTCGTTTTGCAGTTTTTCCAGCCCTCCAAGCTTCCAGTCAGACACGAGTGCAAGTAGTGGCGCTGCATAATCAACCAATGATCTAATATAAGCAAGATACATCATTTTCACAATTTTAACATTAGCACCATACCTGGGATGAAAACCTGCCACAACTCTAAGTGCTCTCAGCCTTTCTTTGTATTGGCGACAAAGTCTCGTTACAACAGGTCCAAGTAGTGGAACCTCAAAGCCTAGATACCTGTATCTGCTTACATATTCTAGAAGAGACCCATCATGCAACTGGATTATTTATTTATTTATTTATTTATTTATTATAAATTTGTGCACACATACAGAGGTACAAAAAAATACAGATAAGAGCAGTATGCCAAAGCCACTTATACTATGCATAGCATTACGGGCTGGCTTAAAATTAACTTAAGATTAATTAAGCAATGATGAAGTCAGTGATAAAACATTAATGTAAACAGATTACTATAAAGCACAAGTGAGTATTACAAAGACAGGTCATATGAAGGATTCTGTTAGGTAGTGTATTTAAAAAATAATAAAGTTAGATTGGGTTTTAGGTTTAACATTTATGTGATATAATTGTGAGAAACATTTAAGATATACAATTTATAAGGTTCAGTTATTCAGTATTTATTTGGTTTTGGGTGAGTAAGTGATCTTTGAGTAGAGACTTGAATTTATAAACAGGTAGTGTTTCTTTTATATTTACAGGTAATGAATTCCAGATTTTAGGGCCTTTTATGTGCATTGAGTTTTTGCATAGTGTGAGATGAACACGAGGAACATCAAAGAGTGATCTGTGCCTTGTGTTATGGTCATGTGTTCTGTTGAGGTTGGCAAGGAGATGTTTGAGGGGAGGGTTAATATCAGAGTTAAGTGTTCTATGTATGTAATAGGTGCAGTAATAAGTATGGATGTTTTGTATGGTGAGTAGGTTTAGTGTATTGAATATTGGTGGAGTGTGCTGCCTGTAGTGAGAATTTGTTATCATTCTAACTGCAGCCTTTTGTTGGGTAATTAGTGGTCTGAGATGGTTAACTGTTGTTGAGCCCCATGCACAAATTCCATAGGTGAGATAGGGGTAAATAAGAGAGTGATATAGGGCCAGGAGGGCTGACTGTGGAACATAGTACCGTATCTTCGATAGTATGCCTACAGTCTTGGAAATTTTCTTAGAAATTTGTTGTATATGTGTATGAAATTTGAGTCTATTATCAAGGTGGATTCCTAAGAATTTTCCCTCTGTTAGCTTTGTGATAGGTGATCCGTTTATCATTATGTTAAGAGGGACATCTGTAGCTCTGTTACCAAACTGAATGAAGTAGGTTTTGTCAATGTTTAGTGTAAGTTTGTTAGTCCTCATCCAGGTAGATATTTTCTGTAATTCGGTATTTACAGTATTGGCTAGTGTGACTGGGCTCGGGTGAGAGAAGACGTATGTAGTGTCATCTGCAAATAGTGTGGGTTTGAGTAATTGCGAAGCATTTGGAAGGTCATTTATGTATAGGAGAAAGAGAAGAGGGCCAAGGACACTTCCCTGTGGGACACCAACTGTAATTGGTTGCGCAGAAGAGTTTGCCCCATTTGCGTACACATATTGGCTTCTGTTGCTGAGGTATGACTTGAGGTAATTGAGGGAGTGCCCTCTTATACCATAGTGTGACAATTTTACGTGGAGCAAGTCATGGTCAACTGTATCAAAAGCTTTACGTAAGTCAATGAAGATCCCCAGTGGGACTTCTTTTTTCTCTATTGCAGTGTATATATGTTCTAGCATGTGTATAATAGCATCATTAGTATTTTTATTAGGCCTGAATCCAAATTGGCAGGGGTTGAGTATGTTTTGGGAGATAAGGTAGGAGTAGATTCGTTTATGAATTAGTTTTTCAAAGATTTTTGAGAGAGGGTGTAAGTTGGATATTGGCCTATAGTTATTCAACTCTGTTTGGTCTCCTCCTTTGTGGATCGGGGTGACCCTTGCTATTTTGAGTACTGTAGGGAAGGTGGAGGATTCAATGGATTTGTTAAAGAGTGTTGCAATGATTGGAGATAGCACTTGTGACACTTTTTTATATATAAAGGGTGGTAAGGTACTTAAATCTCCTGCCTTGTTTTTTAGTGCATTGATAATAAGGGAGACTTCGTATGGGTTAGTCGGAGCTAGGAACAGTGTGTTCGGGTAGTTGCCGGTGAGGTAGTTATTTGGTGGGGTATCTGAGCTTGGGATTTTATGGGCAAGGTTTTGTCCTATAGTGGAGAAGAAATCATTGAGTCTGTTTGCTGTTTCTGTTGGTGGGAGTTGGGGTTCATCTGATTTTGCTAATTTTATTTCGCTATTTCGTGATATCTTTTTTGTTCCCAGAATTTCAGATAGTGTTTTCCAGGTCTTTTTTATATCACCTCGTAAGTTGGATAATCTGTTCTCATAATACAATTTTTTTGCCCTTCTTATCAGGCTGGTTAGGATTGACGAGTAACGTTTTGTTTGGTCTCTGGTTATGTGACCCATTCTGTACTGTTTTTCATATTGGTGTTTTGTATTTATGGATTTGAGAATGCTGGGTGTTAGCCAGGGACTGTTCAGTCTCTTTGCTGTCATCTGTTTAGTTTTTTTAGGGCAGTGCTTGTTATAGAGGTATTGGGTCTTTTTTAGAAAATTATTAATACATTCGTCAATATCTGTATAGATTTCTAGCTCAGTGTGCCAATCAATGTTTGCTAATGCTGTTGCGAAGTTATTAATGGCTGCCTCATTGTGAAGTCTGAAGGTGACTTTAGTAGTGTCTTGGGGTAGTTTACCAAGAGTTGTTATGAGGAAAGTAGGGTAGTGGTCTGTGGTATTATCTGTAATTATGCCTGATTTTAAAGGGGATATGGTGTTGGTCCAGATGTGGTCAAGTAGGGAAACACTAGTCTCTGTAACTCTTGTAGGTTTTGTTACTGTTGGTAGTAACATACAGTTACTCATTGTGTTTGTGAATTCAGTAACGTGTGGGTCCTGGTCTTGCAGGAGATTTATATTGAAGTCACCTGAGAGTAGTAAGTGATCTTTGTTCATGCGTGCATCAGTTATCATACTTCCTAGATTTTGACTAAATTGGCTAATGTTTGACTGTGGAACTCTGTAGATGTTTATCAATGTGAGAGGTTTTTGTAGGTATTTGGATTTGAATTTAGCTATTATATATTCCCCATGTTCATCCCTTGTGCAAGTATTAGTGATACATTCTAGTTGGTCTGAGTAGTATATGGCTGTGCCACCCCCTTGTTGGTCTGGCCTACAGTTGTGTATGGCTGTGTAACCAGGAATGGCATAGACATCTGTACTATCAGGCTTTAGCCAGGTTTCAGTTAGTGTAATGATGGACATATTGGCATGTAAGGAATTTAGTAATGCTATGAGGTCATCGTAATGCTTGCTTAAAGATCTGATATTGTAGTTAAAGATAGTTATGTTGTTGTTGGCACTGAGAAGTGCCTTTGATTGTTCTGCAGTGTAGTAATTACAGTAACTGTTTGATTCATTTAAGTCATTAAATAAGAGGTTGGTATCAGGATCAATGCTTGTAATCATAAGATTTGTAGTGAATCTATAGTTAGAATTAAGTATAAAACAAAGTAAATAGTCTTAAGCTAAAAAATAGCACCTGAATTATTTAACAAATGTAAAATAATGAGCTAAGGGACTAATACAAATAAAGTGATGATCATATAATAGTGCTTGGGAATATGATAGTAGGTAGTACTATAAAGGTAATTTTTTAAAGTTATAATTATAGTTTAAAATTATAATAAAAAGGGACTAATATAGGTTGTGAATAAATGAGCTTTGGAATATAATGGCAAGATTGTGAGCTTATTCTACTTTAGCACCTGAGAATAGCACCTTGATTATTTTAACAGTTGTGGATATATAAACTAGGATAGTTATATAAAGCTAAAATAAAGGAGAAAATATAAAAGGGACTAAAATTAAGTAATGGTAAGCAAAGTTAAATGGACAGATGGTAGGAATTATAATATAAACTTATAATATAAAAATACAATTTGAAATGGTACTTGCAATTGCACTAGAGTCTGGTATGGGTTGTTGACAAGATCAAGGTTATAACTATAGATTTAAATTGACAAAATAAAATTCACAATTAAAGTACAAAAGAATAATAGTAAAAAATCACAATGGTAATGTCTTGGTTATAATATGATAGTAAGATGGTAGACAGGTACCCAGGTACACAGGTACAAAGGATAATACAAGGTTGGGGTTGAATATAAAAACTTGAAAATTTGGCAACAAAATGTTATGGGAAGTATAAAATAATGTTTAATGTACAAAAGTAAAATTGACTGGTAGTAAATATGGTGTTTAATAAAATTTTAGTAAGTAATAATGATTACAAAAAAGTGAAATAGTAATGTTTATTTCATTCAATATTGCACTGGTAGTTATACTTGAGGTTATATGGCAGTACAAGGTAATTAAGAGTAATCTAGGATAGTAAATGTGGTATTAAAACAGGTAAAGGTAATTAGTCAAGTAATGGTTATTAAATGTCAAAAATGTTAAGAGTAAATTGAAATTTTAGTAAAAATGATATTTATTAATTTTAGTAAGTAATATCAATTGTAGTATTTAAAAAAAATATGAGGTAGTAATATGGACAGAGAAAGTATCAATTCAGCTAATGTTCAAGCGAACAATAGTAAATAAGAAAATCACATAAGGTGATTTATGCTTACTAGTAAAATCACAAAATGAGGTAGTTGATTATTTAAATACTAAGAGATTGTACAATGAAATTTGAACAATAATGGAGCAAAACATACACTACACTACGTAGACTTTTAAGTTGGACATTGTTTAGTTATTCTCTGTAAGATTAGTATCCCTGAGAAATCGTGATAGATCATTCTCGTTCGTGATTGTGTACAGTTGACCTACATTTGTTTTCCTAACTAGAATTTTCCCATCCCGTGTGAAGCATTGGTGTATTGTGTCATTATTCTCCCGCTTAAGTTTTCTGACTCTATACAGGAGGTTCTGACGTTTTTTGGTAAGACACTCGTTTATGTATACCTCTTTCTTTACTTTAATAGATGCAATAATTAAGTCTTTTTTCCTATCATGTGAGTTGAATCTAAGCATAACACTTTTTCTACCATGGGATCCTAGTAATCTGGCTTCTTTTATTTCAGACTCTGGTACAATAACACTTGTTTGGTCCTTTATGATCTGCAGAGTAATTTCTTTACTGTTTGTTTGGTTCATATCACTGGGAAAAAGTGGACTGTTAACTATTACTGCGTCCGATAGTTTTTCTTGCTCAGTTTTATCTTCTTGGAGAGCAAAGTAGTCACTGAACTGGTTATCTAAGTTGTTCTTCCATTGTTTTACTGCTTCTTCAACCTTTGTATTAAGAGATATTATTTGTTGGGTATGGCTATCTATGACTGTTTGGATGGTCTTGTCACAGTTAGTCATTCCAGGTGTTGATAACTTTTGTTCAAGACTGAGGATTTTGTTCTCGAGTTGTGTCATCCTGGTGTCTTGTTTTGTTAGCGTCTCTCGAAGATTCATATTTTCAATAACTAAGTTGGAGATGCATGACTTTAGGGTATCTGGATCGTTGGTCATACCTGAGAGACTACTAGGTAGGTTGAATCCGGGGAAGAGAGGGGAGGATGGGCTGGTGGCAGCCATGTTTGTTGTTATTGTTGTGGTGTCGCCTTGAGTGGTGGTGAGTGGGGTGGTTGCTGGGCCGGCGTCCTCCTGGCTACACTTGTTGAATAGTTGATTTTTCGGTGTTTTCTTGCTGGCCTTGGTGTTGTTTCCTCTTAGATTGCGCCTCATAATACTACAGGAATTGTTGTTGTTAAGAAGAAGTTGTAGTATACAAAGCTTAGGGTTACGTTGTTCGGCTGGCAGCGGGGTGTTGCTTTCGGTTTGTGTGCAGTCTTCCTTTGATCTCTCTTTTTTTCGATTTGTAGGTTTCACTGTTGGTAATCTTTTGTCATTCTGGGTGCTACGTTGGGTAGTGCAGTTTTGCTTGTAACTAGGTCATCATAGGAGCATTTGTAGCTCTGGTAGTTGGAGAAAAATACGGAGCTTGGAAGTCGCTGCTGCCGCTGCCGCTAGTGTGAATCATTATGTCATCAGCAAAACTAACCATATAATGATGGGGCTGGCTAGGCATGGCATTAAGTAAGGCATTAATCAAAATGTTGAAAAGGGTGGGACTAAGCACACCTCCCTGTGGGGTTCCTAATTCAAAATCTTTAGTTACACTTCTATGTCCCTGGAACAACACAGACGACTTTCTGTTGGACAGGTAACCTTTAATCCAGCGGAGAAGCCATCCTCCAACATCCATTCTGGCAAGTTCACTAATGATTACATGTCTGTTGGCTACATCAAAAGCGGATTTAAGGTCAAGGAACGTAGTGTATGAGCTGTCAGTGTGCAGAGTGAGAAAGGTGGTAATGCAATGATGCACACTCCTTCCATGCATGAAGCCATGCAACCGGGGTGACAAGAATTCCTTAATTCTGTGCATAAGACGATTAAGAATCATCCTTTCAAATGTTTTACACAAGCAGCTAGTAAGGGATATTGGGCGAAATGAGTTTTGTTGATTGGGCTTTGGAATGGGAATAATGAGGCTATTGGTCCATGATTTAGGGAGCTCCCCAGTGACATAACTCATGTTATATAATTCAAGTAAAGGATTACCTGGTACTCGACACAGCAATCTGAGTATGTTGTAAGTAATACCATCCTCACCAGGCGACGTGGAGTTGCCCTTAGTTAGTGCTGCATCAAGTTCATAATTAGTGAAAGGAATGTTGCAGTCATCTGCCTTGCTGAGCATAAAGCAAACAAGTCTCTCCCTTGCATCATATTTGTCATTTAATTTTGCCTGTGTGGTACTGGGGAGATTGTCATAGCTAGATGTAGCAGCCCAAGCAGACGATGGCAGACGATGCAACATCCCCCCAATGAAAAGCAGGGGTGTCACTAGCACGTTAAGAGACCATACAATAAGTGTCAGGGGCCCGAAACTGTTCAACTGCCTCCCAGCATACATAAGGGGGATTACCAACAGACCCCTGGCAGTCTTCAAGCTGGCACTGGACAAGCACCTAAAGTCGGTTCCTGACCAGCCGGGCTGTGGCTCGTACGTTGGTTTGCGTGCAGCCAGCAGCAACAGCCTGGTTGATCAGGCTCTGATCCACCAGGAGGCCTGGTCACAGACCGGGCCGCGGGGGCATTGACCCCTGGAACTCTCTCCAGGTAAACTCCAGGTATACAAGATATCACTCTTCTCCCTTTCTGTAGCTTCATTCATTAGGTACCATTTAGCTCACTTCCTGAACTGACTCATCCTATGACAGGAATTGGTTTATGCAGGCAGTCCGTTCCACTCCTTTATCGCTCCCTATGAAAACAGAAGACTCGGCAGGCGGTGCAACATCCCTCCAATGAAAAGCAGGGACGTTACGAGTACGCTAAGAGGTAACACAGTAAGTGTCAAGGGCCCAAGACTGTTCAACTGCCTCCCAGCATTCATAAGAGGGATTACCAATAGACCCCTGGCTGTCTTCAAGAGGGAGCTGGACAGGTACCTAAAGTCAGTACCTGACCAGCTGAGTTGTGGTTCGTACGTCGGTTTACGTTCTGCCAACAGTAACAAAATAGTTGATCAGTCTCTGATCCACCACGAGGCCTGGTCACAGACTGGGCCGCGAGAGTGTTGACCCACGAAACCCCCTCCAGGAGCACAAGTTGCACAGAGTTAGAAGATATATGTCCCGGCTCACCACCCCAGACATTACTGAGCTGAGGTGAACAGCGTTCTCCCAGAGAAGAGGAGGATTAGGAGATGTTTCCTCTGGAAGGAGGGAAGAAAGAGAGAGCTCTGCAAAGAGAGCTTCTTGCAAAATTTCCTCTGTGATGACTTCACATCGCAAAATAGCAAGAATATCTTCATTATCTGGGTATTGTCCCAGTGGCTACTGCAGTATTTGTGGGTATACTGCAAGAGAAAAGCGCTTCTTAAATGTAAGGAGACTACATGTTTCAACTACTGCCACGCAGGCTGCATTCCAAAAAAAGATTTTTGTTGTAGCCAGGTAGAACATCTCAGGGGAATTAAAGATATCCAAAAACCTGTGTTATATGCTGAAACGAGCCTGAAAGCACGAGAAGGTTCAGAGGTACCTCAGAGACTCCTCTGCAATAATCAAAACTGCTCTTATGGGCTGTGTTGTAAAGTTGTAGCTATGATAATCCATCACAGGGAAGCACTTCATGAGCTCCTCACTTCATTAGATACCCTCTACAATGGACTCCAATGGAAATACAAGGACCTCAATGGAAATTCAAGGAACAAAATGGAAACACAAGGACTCCAAGAGAAACATGAGTCACTTATTTGCACAGAACTGCTTAAAGCTTCAAATGATGCAGTTGAAGTTTTAGCAGTAAAGATCGAGAACCAAAATCTAGTCATTGTGGTAGTCTACAAGCCTCCGGATGCAACACCCCAACAATTCCAGGAACAGCTGTTGAAAACTGACCACTGTCTGGAAAATCTTCCAGCTCCTGCCCCCAACATCTTGCTCCTGAGGGATTTCAACTTAAGGCACCTAATATGGAGGAATATAGCAAATAATGTTGTTGCAGTGATAACACCAGGAGGCAGCTCAGACGAGAACTCACACCACACGAGCTTTTAAACCTCTGCGCAAAATTCAAATTAAACCACCAAATAATAGAGCCTACTAGACTGGAGAATACACTGGACCTCATCTTCATTAAAAATGATGATCTGATACGAAATGTCAACATATCAAAAACAATATACTCAGATCACAACATAATCGAGGTTCAGACATGTATGCGTGGAGCCCCAGACCGACAAAATGAGATCAGTCACGAGGGAGCCTTCACCAAATTCAACTTCAATAACAAGAACATAAAGTGGGACCATGCAAACCAAGGCCTAAACGATATAAGCTGGGAAGATAGACTAAGCAACACAGACCCCAACTTATGACTAGAACAGATTAACTCGGTGGCACTCGATGTATGCTCAAGGCTTATTCCTTTAAGAAAAAGGAGGAGTAGATGTAAATTAGAAAGAGACAGGCGCTCCCTTTACAGGCGACGGAAAAGAATAACAGAGCTGTTAAAAGAGGCCAATGTATCTGAAATGCGTAGGGAGACACTAGTCAGAGAAATGGCAAACATCGAACTTAAGCTAAAGGAATCTTATAGGAGTCAGGAATCGATGGAAGAACTAAAAACCATAAATGAAATCGAAAGAAACCCGAAGTATTTATTTTCTTATGCCAAATCAAAGTCGAGAGCAACATCCAGTATTGGGCCCCTACTTAAACAAGATGGGTCCTACACAGATGACAGCAAGGAAATGAGTGAGCTACTCAATTCCCAATATGATTCAGTTTTTAGCAAGCCGCTAACCAGACTGAGAGTCGAAGATCTAAATGAATTTTTCATGAGAGAGCCATAGAATTTGGTTAACACAAGCCTATCTGATGTTATCCTGACGCCAAATGACTTCGAACAGGCGATAAATGACATGCCCATGCACTCTGCCCCAGAGCCAGACTCATGGAACTCCGTGTTCATCAAGAACTGCAAGAAGCCCCTATCACGTGCTTTTAACATCCTGTGGAGAGAGAGCATAGACACTCGGGTCGTCCCACAGTTACTAAAAACAACAGACATAGCCCCACCCCACAAAGGGGGCAGTAAAGCAATAGCAAAGAACTACAGACCGATAGCACTGACATCCCATATCATAAAAATCTTTGAAAGGGTCCTAAGAAGCAAGATCACCACCCATCTAGATACCCATCAATTACACAACCCAGGGCAACATGGGTTTAGAGCAGGTCGCTCATGTCTGTCTCAACTACTTCATCACTACGACAAGGTCCTAGATGCACTAGAAGACAAAAAGAATGCAGATGTAATATATACAGACTTTGCAAAAGCCTTTGACAAGTGTGACCATGGCGTAATAGCGCACAAAATGCGTGCAAAAGGAATAACAGAAAAAGTTGGTAGATGAATCTATAATTTCCTCACAAACAGAACACAAAGAGTAGTAGTCAATAGAGTAAAGTCTGAGGTGGCTACGGTGAAAAGCTCTGTTCCACAAGGCACAGTACTCGCTCCCATCTTGTTTCTCATCCTGATATCTGACATAGACAAGGATGTCAGCCACAGCACCATGTCTTCCTTTGCAGATGACACCCGAATCTGCATGACAGTGTCTTCCATTGCAGACACTGCAAGGCTCCAGGCGGACATTAACCAAATCTTTCAATGGGCTGCAGAAAACAATATGAAGTTCAACAATGAGAAATTTCAATTACTCCGATATGGTAAACATGAGGAAATTAAAACTTCATCAGAGTATAAAACAAATTCCGGCCACAAAATAGAGCGAAAAACCAACGTCAAAAACCTGGGAGTGATCATGTCGGAGGATCTCACCTTCAAGGACCATAAGTAAGTAAGTAAGTTTATTCAGGTATACACAAATACAGTTACATAGAATTATCATACATAGCAGCATATGTGTAGAGATCCTAGGATAACCCAAAAAAGTCAGACTGAGTGACTTATTTCCATTGGGGTCCTTTTACCTTATTATTATTATTATTATTATTATTATTTTCTTATTATTCTATAATGAAGATAACATCTTATTATCATACTAAAAAGACTATCTACTACACGAGTGTCATTAAGACTATCTACAATACGAGGGTCATTACTAGGAATAAGGTAAAATTTACACTTATGTTAGCTAAAAAATAGAAAATCATTCCCCTCCCTTTCTGTTTACCTGGAGTTTACCTGGAGTTTACCTGGAGTTTACCTGGAGAGAGTTCCAGGGGTCAACGCCTCCGCGGCCTGGCCTGTGACCAGGCCTCCTGGTGGATCAGAGCCTGATCAACCAGGCTGTTGCTGCTGGCTGCACGCAAACCAACGTACGAGCCACAGCCCGGCTGATCAGGAACTGACTTTAGGTGCTTGTCCATTGCCAGCTTGAAGACTGCCAGGGGTCTGTTGGTAATCCCCCTTATGTGTGCTGGGAGGCAGTTGAACAGTCTCGGGCCCCTGACACTTATTGTATGGTCTCTTAACGTGCTAGTGACACCCCTGCTTTTCATTGGGGGGATGGTGCATCGTCTGCCAAGTCTTTTGCTTTCGGTGTGAGTGATTTTCGTGTGAAAGTTCGGTACTAGTCCCTCTAGGATTTTCCAGGTGTATATAATCATGTATCTCTCCCTCCTGCATTCCAGGGAATACAGGTTTAGGAACCTCAAGCGCTCCCAGTAATTGAGATGTTTTATCTCCGTTATGCGTGCCGTGAAAGCTCTCTGTACATTTTCTAGGTCGGCAATTTCACCTGCCTTGAAAGGTGCAGTTAGTGTGCAGCAATATTCCAGCCTAGATAGAACAAGTGACCTGAAGAGTGTCATCATGGGCTTGGCCTCCCTAGTTTTGAAGGTTCTCATTATCCATCCTGTCATTTTTCTAGCAGATGCGATTGATACAATGTTATGGTCCTTGAAGGTGAGATCCTCCGACATAATCACTCCCAGGTCTTTGACGTTGGTGTTTCGCTCTATTTTGTGGCCAGAATTTGTTTTGTACTCTGATGAAGATTTAATTTCCTCATGTTTACCATATCTGAGTAATTGAAATTTCTCATCGTTGAACTTCATATTGTTTTCTGCAGCCCACTGAAAGATTTGGTTGATGTCCGCCTGGAGCCTTGCAGTGTCTGCAATGGAAGACACTGTCATGCAGATTCGGGTGTCATCTGCAAAGGAAGACACGGTGCTGTGGCTGACATCCTTGTCTATGTCGGATATGAGGATGAGGAACAAGATGGGAGCGAGTACTGTGCCTTGTGGAGCAGAGCTTTTCACCGTAGCTGCCTCGGACTTTACTCTGTTGATGACGACTACTCTCTGTGTTCTGTTAGTGAGGAAATTATAGATCCATCGACCGACTTTTCCTGTTATTCCTTTAGCACGCATTTTGTGCGCTATTACGCCATGGTCACACTTGTCGAAGGCTTTTGCAAAGTCTGTATATATTACATCTGCATTCTTTTTGTCTTCTAGTGCATTTAGGACCTTGTCGTAGTGATCCAATAGTTGAGACAGACAGGAGCGACCTGTTCTAAACCCATGTTGCCCTGGGTTGTGTAACTGATGGGTTTCTAGATGGGTGGTGATCTTGCTTCTTAGGACCCTTTCAAAGATTTTTATGATATGGGATGTTAGTGCTGTAGCTACATTCATCAGACACCTTTTGGCACTCTTCTTGAACTGGTTCATGCTATGACTGGCTTTGACATGTGCGGGTAGTCTGTTCCATTTCTTTATTGCTGTACAATAAAAGGTGTTTGAAGCCTGGCCAATGACTGTGGGTACTACAAAGTTGTGCTCTCTCCCCTAGTACTATGATTGCTTTGGTTCCCAACCTCGACAAAATTGACAGCAAGATATTCTGGACACTGTTTGTGAGCAATTTTATAAACATGATTTAGCTTCAGTTGTTTTACTCTGTCTTCAGCATTCATCATATCCAACTGCTGTAATTCATCCTGGCCTACATGTTCTCTTGGTCCCAGCCCCAGGATGAATCTTATGATTTTGTTCTGGGTGATTTGTAGTCTGTCTTTCAGTTTTTTTGTCAAGGCAGAGTACCATGAAGAGCATGCGTAATCCATATGGCATTGTATAAGGGCTAGACATAGCGTCCTGCGAGCCTCAATAGGTAGACACTGTGCTTGTCTATACAGGAACTTCAGTCTGGCATTCGCTTTCTTTACTACACTGTTCTCTATCAATTCTCCCGACATGCATGGGTCAAAGGGGATTCCCAGATATTTTACTGATGAAACCAAAGTGATGGGCTCCCCATTACACTGGACATTAAAATTATTTACCCTTCTCAGTTATGTTTCGTGCCAAAGAGAATGGCTTCAGTTTTCCCGAGGTGTTAGTTAGTTTAATATGTTTATTATGCACCCCATACCCATCCTGTGGGCGGTAGTCAAAAGATTACAGAGGTACATAATTGGTCCAGGGACTGGGCCTCAAAGTTTTGATAGCTGAGCAAGTTACAGAGGTAATGAATTCACAATTTACAAAGGTAATGAACTCACAATTTACAAATGTAATGAACTCCAGGTAGGTCTAGTCACAATCATGACAAGTTACAAAGGTATTTACAGACTACAGAGGTACACAATGGGTCCAGGGACCGGGCTCCAAAGTTTTGATGGCTGAACTAGGGACAAGGTAATGAACTCACAAGTTACAAAGGTAATGAACTCACAAGTTACAAAGGTAATGAATACTGTAAGAATGGTTACTTACGTTTATACATGGCTGCAATCATGAACAAATTTTAGAGTAATGAGCAATTCACACTTCCACACCCGGTCACAACTGTAGTGAGTTATTGGTGCAAATGTTGATTGCTGAGTCTCTCTCTCTCACACACACACACACATATCCTCATATCCGACATAGACAAGGATGTCAGCCACAGCACCGTGTCTTCCTTTGCAGATGACACCCGAATCTGCATGACAGTGTCTTCCATTGCAGACACTGCAAGGCTCCAGGCGGACATCAACCAAATCTTTCAGTGGGCTGCAGAAAACAATATGAAGTTCAACGATGAGAAATTTCAATTACTCAGATATAGTAAACATGAGGAAATTAAATCTTCATCAGAGTACAAAACAAATTCTGGCCACAAAATAGAGCGAAACACCAACGTCAAAGACCTGGGAGTGATTATGTCGGAGGATCTCACCTTCAAGGACCATAACATTGTATCAATCGCATCTGCTAGAAAAATGACAGGATGGATAATGAGAACCTTCAAAACTAGGGAGGCCAAGCCCATGATGACACTCTTCAGGTCACTTGTTCTATCTAGGCTGCAATATTGCTGCACTCTAACAGCACCTTTCAAGGCAGGTGAAATTGCCGACCTAGAAAATGTACAGAGAACTTTCACGGCGCGCATAACGGAGATAAAACACCTCAATTACTGGGAGCGCTTGAGGTTTCTAAACCTGTATTCCCTGGAATGCAGGAGGGAGAGATACATGATTATATACACCTGGAAAATCCTAGAGGGACTAGTACCGAACTTGCACACGAAAATCACTCACTACGAAAGCAAAAGACTTGGCAGACGATGCACCATCCCCCCAATGAAAAGCAGGGGTGTCACTAGCACGTTAAGAGACCATACAATAAGTGTCAGGGGCCCGAGACTGTTCAACTGCCTCCCAGCACACATAAGGGGGATTACCAACAGACCCCTGGCAGTCTTCAAGCTGGCACTGGACAAGCACCTAAAGTCAGTTCCTGATCAGCCGGGCTGTGGCTCGTACGTTGGTTTGCGTGCAGCCAGCAGCAACAGCCTGGTTGATCAGGCGCTGATCCACCAGGAGGCCTGGTCACAGACCGGGCCGCGGGGGCGTTGACCCCCGAAACTCTCTCCAGGTAAACTCCAGGTAAACACATACAAATTCATACACACACACACATAAACACACACACACACACACACACACACACACACACACACACACACACACACACACACACACACCTGGCGGGGCCAGGAGCTAGGACTCGACCCCTGCAACCACAAATAGGTGAGTACACAAGAGAGAGAGGGGTGGATCGACTGCGTATTTTTGGACTGCAAGAAGGCTTTCGACACAGTTCCTCACAAGAGGTTACTGCAAAAGCTAGAGGACCAGGCACACATAACAGGAAAGGCACTGCACTGGATCAGAGAATATCTGACAGGGAGGCAACAACGAGTCATGGTACGCGACGAGGTGTCAGAGTGGGCGCCTGTGACAAGCGGGGTTCCACAGGGGTCAGTCCTAGGACCTGTGCTGTTCTTGGTATACGTGAACGACATAACGGAAGGGATAGACTCAGAAGTGTCCTTGTTTGCAGATGATGTGAAGTTAATGAGAAGAATCGAATCGGACGAGGATCAGGCAGGACTACAAAGAGATCTGGACAGGCTACAAGCCTGGTCCAGCAACTGGCTCCTTGAATTTAACCCTGCCAAATGCAAAGTCATGAAGATTGGGGAAGGGCAAAGAAGACCGCAGACACAATATAGTTTAGATGGCCAAAGACTGCAAACCTCACTCAAGGAAAAAGATCTGGGGGTGAGTATAACACCGAGCATATCTCCTGAGGCGCACATCAATCAGATAACTGCTGCAGCATACGGGCGCCTGGCAAACCTACGGATAGCGTTCCGATACCTCAGTAAGGATTCGTTTAAGACTCTGTACACCATCTACGTCAGGCCCATACTGGAGTATACAGCACCAGTTTGGAATCCACACGTAGTCAAGCACGTCAAGAAATTAGAGAAAGTGCAAAGGTTTGCAACAAGACTAGTCCCAGAGCTACGGGGATTGTCCTATGAAGAAAGGTTGAGGGAAATTGGCCTGACGACACTGGAGGCCAGGAGGGTCAGGGGAGACATGATAACGACATATAAAATACTGCGCGGAATAGACGAGGTGGACAAAGACGGGATGTTCCAGAGATGGGACACAGACACAAGAGGTCACAATTGGAAGTTGAAGACTCAGATGAATCAAAGGGATGTTAGGAAGTATTTCTTCAGTCATAGAGTAGTCAGGCCATGGAATAGCCTAGAAAGTGATGTGGTGGAGGCAGGAACCATACATAGTTTTAAGGCGAGGTATGATAGAGCTCATGGGGCAGGGAGAGAGAGGACCTAGTAGCAATCAGCGAAGAGGCGGGGCCAGGAGCTGTGACTCGACCCCTGCAACCACAAATAGGTGAGTACAAATAGGTGAGTACACACACACACACATAAACTCATACACACACACGCACACACACTCATACACACACACACACTCATAAACACACACACTCATACTCACACACACACACACACACACACACACACACACACACACACACACACACACACACACACACACACACACACACATACACACACACACACACACACACACACACACACACACACACACAGAACTTCATGTACCAACACGTAAGGGACACTACAAGAGAGAGAGGAGAGGATGAACCAGCAAGGCTGGACTTAGTATTCACCTTCAGTAGTGCAGATATCGAGGACATCGCATATGAAAGACCCCTTGGGGCCAGTGACCATGTGGTTTTAAGCTTCGAATACACAGTAGAGCTACAAGTGGAGGGAGAAGCAGGAAGGCCAGGACGAATGAAGCCAAACTACAAGAAAGGGGACTACACAGGAATGAGGAACTACCTGAACGGGGTTCAGTGGAACAGAGAACTGGCAGGGAAGCCAGTTAATGAGATGATGGAATATGTAGCAACAAAATGCAAGGAGGCTGAGGAGAGGTTTGTACCCAAGGGTAACAGGAGTAATGAAAAAGCCAGGATGAGCCCATGGTTTACCCAAAGGTGCAGGGAGGCAAAAACCAAGTGTGCTAGGGAATGGAAGAAATATAGAAGGCAAAGGACCCAGGAGAATAAGGAGAACAGTCGTAGAGCCAGAAACGAATATGCACAGATAAGAAGGGAGGCCCAAAGACAATATGAAAATGACATAGCAGCGAAAGCCAAATCTGACCCGAAACTGTTGTACAGCCACATCAGGAGGAAAACAACAGTCAAGGACCAGGTAATCAGGCTAAGGAAGGAAGGAGGAGAGACAACAGGAAATGACCGTGAAGTATGTGAAGAACTCAACAAGAGATTCAAAGAAGTGTTCACAGAGGAGACAGAAGGGACTCCAGAAAGACGGAGAGGTGGGGCACACCACCAAGTGCTGGACACAGTGCACACAACCGAGGAAGAAGTGAAGAGGCTTCTGAGTGAGCTAGATACCTCAAAGGCAATGGGGCCAGATAACATCTCCCCATGGGTATTGAGAGAGGGAGCAGAGGCGCTATGTGTACCCCTAACAACAATATTCAATACATCTATCGAAACAGGGAGATTGCCTGAGGCATGGAAGACAGCAAATGTAGTCCCAATCTTTAAAAAAGGAGACAGACATGAAGCACTAAACTACAGACCAGTGTCACTGACATGTATAGTATGCAAAATCATGGAGAAGATTATCAGGAGAAGAGTGGTGGAACACCTAGAAAGGAACGATCTCATCAACAGCAGCCAGCATGGTTTCAGGGACGGGAAATCCTGTGTCACAAACCTACTGGAGTTCTATGACATGGTGACAGCAGTAAGACAAGAGAGAGAGGGGTGGGTGGATTGCATTTTCTTGGACTGCAAGAAGGCGTTTGACACAGTTCCACACAAGAGATTGGTGCAAAAACTGGAGGACCAAGCAGGGATAACAGGGAAGGCACTACAATGGATCAGGGAATACTTGTCAGGAAGACAGCAGCGAGTCATGGTACGTGGCGAGGTGTCAGAGTGGGCACCTGTGACCAGCGGGGTCCCGCAGGGGTCAGTCCTAGGACCAGTGCTGTTCCTGGTATTTGTGAACGACATGACGGAAGGAATAGACTCTGAGGTGTCCCTGTTTGCAGATGACGTGAAGTTGATGAGAAGAATACACTCGATCGAAGACCAGGCAGAACTACAAAGGGATCTGGACAGGCTGCAGACCTGGTCCAGCAATTGGCTCCTGGAGTTCAATCCCACCAAGTGCAAAGTCATGAAGATTGGGGAAGGGCAAAGAAGGCCGCAGACGGAGTACAGTCTAGGGGGTCAGAGACTACAAACCTCACTCAAGGAAAAAGATCTTGGGGTGAGTATAACACCAGGCACATCTCCTGAAGCGCACATCAACCAAATAACTGCTGCAGCATATGGGCGCCTAGCAAACCTCAGAACAGCATTCCGACATCTTAATAAGGAATCGTTCAGGACCCTGTACACCGTATACGTTAGGCCCATATTGGAGTATGCGGCACCAGTTTGGAACCCACACCTAGCCAAGCACGTAAAGAAACTAGAGAAAGTGCAAAGGTTTGCAACAAGACTAGTCCCAGAGCTAAGAGGTATGTCCTACGAGGAGAGGTTAAGGGAAATCAACCTGACGACACTGGAGGACAGGAGAGATAGGGGGGACATGATAACGACATACAAAATACTGAGGGGAATTGACAAGGTGGACAAAGACAGGATGTTCCAGAGATTGGACACAGTAACAAGGGGACACAGTTGGAAGCTAAAGACACAGATGAATCACAGGGATGTTAGGAAGTATTTCTTCAGCCACAGAGTAGTCAGTAAGTGGAATAGTTTGGGAAGCGATGTAGTGGAGGCAGGATCCATACATAGCTTTAAGCAGAGGTATGATAAAGCTCACGGCTCGGGGAGAGTGACCTAGTAGCGATCAGTGAAGAGGCGGGGCCAGGAGCTCGGACTCGACCCCCGCAACCTCAACTAGGTGAGTACAACTAGGTGAGTACACACACACACATACATGCACATATGTGGTAATGCTTTATTTACAGCTAGCAAAGTCAGGGTATTTCTCCAGAATTGTCTGTAATATACCACTGTGGATAAAATACTTAGCCATTTCTTGAACACTTCTGAGTGAGTTGTTTCTAAATTCATTAATTTTATCGCACTCCAGTACATAATGACGCAGGGTGTGACAATAATCCATCTGGCAAAGTTTACATTTCGTTTGGTCTACATCTGGTGGTGGTGATTTAACCTGCCAAAGATACTTGTAACCCAGCCGGAGCCGGGCGGTAGTGACATCCAAGAGTCTGCTTATTTTGTTGGATGCACCATAGACATGTGGCTCCTCCTGCATGATAGAATGATGATAGATGGACTCACTGGTGTCAATCTCCCTGAGCCTTAAGTCCATAAAATTCAGCTGAAGTTCTTTTCGTATTATTGTTCTCAAACTACTACCTGACAAGCCAAGATTGTAATCTACTCCCTCTTTGAAAGCATACAGCTTAGCCAATTTATCAGTTCTATCATGCATCTGAAGACCAATGTGAGATGGAATCCACAGCATGTGCACTCTGACTCCACTGTCCACAATCCTACCATACCTGTGTCTGGCTTCTGACACAAGCATGCCACAATTTATGCTTAATGAGTTGAGAGCATTTATGGATGACAGAGAATCATTTACAATTAAACTGTCAATCTTTGATACATAGATGCATTTCAGTGCAAGGAGTATGGCAAACAGTTCTGTCTGAAGGGTAGAGGCCCAATTATTGATGCGTGCTCCAATTTCTTTAAGAGAGCCATCACTCTGTACGACAACAGCAGCACTACCAGCTGCACCAGTGAATTGGTGAACAGAACCATCAACGTAAATAATTTGCGAGAGTGTGTGCTGTGTGACTAAGTTATCAATACAGCTTAAGGCCTCATGTTTGGCTTCAAGGCGAAGTTTTGGTTGTGATTTAAGAAGTAGTTTGGGGGGAAATGGAGGAATGGTAGTTTGGAATGGGGTAATATTCCATGGAGCGGAGAAGTGCCGCTGTTGCCTTACTTGACATAGATCATGTATCTGATTCATGCGGAGGTCGGTTCCAGTCTTTTCGATCCATCTGGAGGAGTGTTCACCAGTGCTGAGGAAAGTTTGGAGGGCTTCTGTGCAGAGGTTTGAATGAGCTTGCCTGAGCATATTAACCCCAATTAGGATATTTCTTTCAGTAACACGATCTCTGATGCTTGGAATATCAAGTTCTTTTTGCATATTTAAAATTTTGGCAGTACGAGGGCATCCTAGGATGATCCTCATTGCTTCGTTCTGCAGTTTTTCCAGCCCTCCAAGCTTCCAGTCAGACACAAGAGCAAGTAGTGGCGCAGCATAATCAACCAATGATCTAATATAAGCAAGATACATCATTTTCACAATTTTAACATTAGCACCATACCTGGGGTGAAGCCCTGCCACAACTCTAAGTGCTCTTAGTCGTTCTTTGTATTGGCGACAAAGTCTTGTTACAACAGGTCCAAGTAGTGGAACCTCAAAGCCTAGATACCTGTATCTGCTTACATATTCTAGAAGAGACCCATCATGCAATTGGATCTGACGAGCTGTGCCTCTCTGTCGAGGAGGACGCCTATTGAGTATCTTTGTTTTATCAGTAGAGATTATCAACCCCAGGTCCTGACACGAGGCTAGTACATGATTAAGAATGTTTTGGGTGTTGGAGAATCCGGTGGTGTGAATCATTATATCATCAGCAAAACTAATCACATAATTATGGGGCTGACTAGGCATAGCATTAAGTAATGCATTAATTAGAATATTGAACAGTGTGGGACTGAGCACACCTCCCTGTGGGGTTCCTAATTCAAAGTCTTTAGTTACACTTCTATGTCCCTGGAACAACACAGACGATTTTCTGTTGGACAGGTAGCCTTTAATCCAGCGGAGAAGCCATCCTCCAACATCCATTCTGGCAAGTTCACTAATTATTACATGTCGGTTGGCTACATCGAAAGCGGATTTAAGGTCAAGGAAGGTAGTGTAGGAGCTGTCAGTGTGCAGGGTGAGAAAGGTGGCTATGCAAGGTGTAATGATAGTTTGTTGTCTACTAACCATTTGCTGCAGGACTCAAGTTCCAGTATTAAAACATTAGCTATATTTTGTGGGTCTTTACCTGACACTAACAGGGCACTGTCATCTGCATACAGTAAAAGTTTGCACTTGACACTGATAGGCATGTCATTGACATAACATAAGAATAATAAGGGACCCAGAATACTACCTTGGGGAACTCCACATGCTATCGGCAGGGGTTCTGATTCCGTTTTGTTGATTTTGACAATTTGTCTCCTGTTGCTAAGGTAGGACTTAAACCAGTCTACAGAACCTATACCGATAGCTTGAAGTTTCGTACATAATATATTGTGGTTGACAGTATCGAAGGCCTTTTGTAGGTCTAGGGTTACCATACCTATGAGGTTCCCCTTAGACATTTCAGTTCTCAGGTAATCCATCAGATTAATTAGGGAGGTGTCGGTTGAGTAAGTCTTCTAGAGCCCGATTGATAGCTATGGAGAATGTTGTTGTCATTAAGGTACTTAACTACTTGAGAATACACCGCCCTCTCTAGAATTCTGGATATTATACTGAGTATACTAACAGGCCTATAGTTGCTGACATCAGACCTACTATTTTTCTTGAAGATAGGAGTAACTCTGGCCTCCTTGAACCCCTCCGGTACGGTATTAGTGGTGATTGATAGATTTATTATGTGAGCAATAGGGATTGACAGTTCAGAAGCACCATCTTTTAGGAACTTAGACGGGATGTTATCAGGGCCTGTGCTCTTAGTTGGGTTTAACCTACTTAGTTCTTTTTGAATAAAGTCATGAGATACACTTACTAGTTGACATCTGTTTGGGGTTACCCGTTTATTTACTATAGTATGTTTAAAACTTATCAGAGTCTGTGTTAAAGGTATTTGATGCAGCTGGTAGTTTACTTACTAGTGTTGATGCAACAGATGTGTAGTAGGAATTAAAACAATTTGCCACCTTAGATGTTTCGTGGCATACCTCATTATCGATAGTGAGTACTATGTTAGACCTATCTACTGGCTTATGGCTATACCCCAACTGTTTTAGTTGTTGCCAGAGCTTTCTGGGGTTATGCTTATACTCTTCAATTTTTGAGCAATAGTGCTTTGCCTTTGCTCCTTTTATAAGTCTCTGTACTCTGTTCCTCACCCTTTGAAATTCATTTAGTGCTGCAATATCTTGTCTGTTTGCTTTAAATCTTTTTAGCAGCTGGTCTCTGAATTTCATATTATCTAATATCTCAGTAGTCATCCAGGGTTCAGTTCTTCGTTTAATCCTAACCTCTTTAACTGGTACAATATTATCAAGGATGGTAGTGAACATTGTTTTGAAATTTTCCCAGGCATCGTTTACGTCCGTGCAACTTGTTATCTCTGTCCAGTCACAATTGCGTAGCCTATTTACCAGTGTTTCTTTACAGTAGTTTCTAGTTGACCTCATTTTTATTGTCCTGTGTAGGCCTATCCTATCCCTAGTGATTTTCCTGGTGCAGTAAATGATGAAATGATCACTAAGACCTGTGGTAATGACGCCTGACTGACTCATGTTCTCAGCGCGGTTTTTTTTTTTTTTTTTTACACAGGGTTTGACAAGGTTAAGGATCCCTAGCTTTATTGACAGCTATATTACAGGTTAAGGATTCCTAACTTTATTGGCAAGCTAAGAGCTGTTACCTACATCAGCTCATTTGAAAGCATTTTTATTGTTATGAGACATACAAGTACGGAACAGGTTACAAAGTATGTGGTCAATTAGGGTGGCTGAGAACTGTGTGATCCGGGTTGGTGTATTAATTAGTTGAGTGTAACTATTTAAACCTAGAATTTGCTTATACCTTCTGCATAGCCCGTTATTTTACTGCTGAAAACAGATATTGAAGTCGCCCAGTATTATTGTCTCGCAATTGTTTTCAAGTCCGGACAATACTCTGGAAAAGTCTTCTAAGAACTGGTCCTGGGTGGGAGGGCGGTAACTAGTTCCTACTAAGATGGGTTTCGTCTTGGGAAGCAGCACTTCAAACCATAGAATCTCCATAACATTTTATCAATCGCATCTGCTAGAAAAATGACAGGATGGATAATGAGAACCTTCAAAACTAGGGATGCCAAGCCCATGATGACACTCTTCAGGTCGCTTGTTCTATCTAGGCTGGACTATTGCTGCACACTAACAGCACCTTTCAAGGCAGGTGAAATTGCTGACCTAGAAAATGTACAGAGAACCTTCACGGAGCACATAACGGAGATAAAACACCTCAATTACTGGGAGCACTTGAAGTTCCTGAACCTGTACTCCCTGGAATGCAGGAGGGAGAGATACATGATTATATACACCTGGAAAATCCTAGAGGGACTAGTACCGAACTTGCACACGAAAATCACTCACACCGAAAGCAAAAGACTTGGCAAACGATGCAACATCTCCCAAATGAAAAGCAGGGGTGTCACTAGCACGTTAGTAGACAATACAATAAGTGTCAGGGGCCCGAGACTGTTCAACTGCCTCCCAGCATACATAAGGGGGATTACCAATAGACCCCTGGCTGTCTTCAAGCAGGCACTGGACAAGCACCTAAAGTCGGTACCTGAACAGCCGGGCTGTGGCTCGTACGTTGGATTGCGTGCAGCCAGCAGTAACAGCCTGGTTGATCAGGCCCTGATCCACCATGAGGCCTGGTCACAGACCGGGCCACGGGGGCGTTGACTCACGGAACTCTCTCCAGGTAAACTCCAGGAGGATCCCTGTGGAAATACAAGGATCCAAATTCAAATACAAGGGCCTCAATGGAAATACAAGGACCAAAATGGAAACACAAGGATCCCAATGGAAATACAAGAACCCCAATGGAAACAAGGACCAAAATGAAAAAAACAGACCCTAATGGAATTACAAGAACCCCAATGGAAATACAAAGACCTCAATGGAAATAGTCACTTTGATTTTTTTGAGTTATCTAGGTAACCTGGGTATTTTTACGCATATGTTACTATGTATGATAATTTGTTTAAGGGTACCTGTACCTAAATAAACTTAGAGGATAGAAGCTGTCAGCGGCCCTTACAAACCCAACAAGAAGACAGAGGAAGACGCCATCTCAGTCAGCATCATTTAGTTACCATATTCATGAGTGTTTCTTACCTTATGTGCTCATAATAATGGCTGCTCGAATATCAACACAAGACAACAGCCTCACAGAAATCGACATAATGGAAAACGAGTTCGCTCTTAATAGAGAAACAGGTCAGTTTGGCAAGTTACACTTGACAGCATTAGCAGACTACTTAATAATCAGCAGGTGTTTAATTAGTATGCAGTCTGTGTGACCATTTCTGGCAAGATGTTCATTACCAGTCACAGGGAGACAGTTATTACCATTTATAGTGAGATGTTCATCGTCAGGCAGGTGAAATTACAGGCCTGGACAACATACAGAGAACTTTCACTGCACGTATTAGTACAATAAAGCGCCTAAATTACTGGGAACGGTTGAAATCCCTTGACTTGTACTCCTTGGAACGCAGGCGAGAAAGATACATGATAATATACACTTGGAAAATCTTAGAGGGACTAGTCCCAAATCTGCGCACAGAAAGCACTCCTTGCTAGAACAATGATAGGATGGATAATGAGAACCTTCAAAACTAGGGATGCCAACCCCTCAAGGGAGGTTCCCTGATGCTGATGAGGGGCTCTTGATCTGGGGATTTGGATCTGTGCTCCAGTTCCTGAATTGACCCTTAGTACCTTCTATTCCATCCCCCCTACAGGTGCTGTATAATCCCTACAGGTTTATTAGCATTTCCTCATTATAATAATTATAATAATAAGGACGCCAAGCCCATGATGATTCTCTTCAAATCACTTGTTCTCTCTAGGCTTGAATATTGCTGTACATTAACAGTGCCCTTCAAGGCAGGTGAAATTGCTTACTTGAAGAACATACAGAGAACCTTCACAGCACACATAAGTATGATAAAACACTTAAATTACAGGGAACGGTTGAAGTTCCTTGACTTGTATTCCCTGGAATGCAGGTGAGAAAGATACATGATAATATACACTTGGAAAATCCTAGAGGAATTAGTACCAAATTTGCACGTGAAACTCACTCCCTAGAAAAGTAAAAGACTCGACAGGCGGTTACCACGATTACATTAAAAGAACACAATAAGTGTCAGGGGTCCAAGACTGTTCAACTGCCTCCCGGCATACATAAGGGGGATTACTAGTAGACCCCTGGCTGTCTTCAAGACGGTGCTGAATGAGCACCTATAGTCACTACCTGACCAGCTGGGTTGTAGTTTGTATGCCGGTTTGCATTTGGTCAGAAGTAGCAGCCTGGTTGATGAGGCCCTGATCCACCATGAGGCTTGGTCATGGACCTGGCTGCAGGGGTGTTGACCCTCGGAACACCCTTCAGGTTACGTGTGGCCAGCAGTAACAACCTGGTTGATCAGGCCCTGATCCATCATGAAGTCTGGTCACAGATTGGGCTGTGGGGGCATTGACTCCCAAAACCTCTCCAGGTATACTGAGAGCATAAGACTTGGCAGGAAAATGAAAATATTTATTTCCTTGCAAAGTTTACAATGAGTGGCTTACATATTATATATCAGTTACAATGAAGGCCGCTAGCATGCCTAGGCATTTCAGGCAGACTAATCCTAATTCTTATTCTGTATTAGCGCAGGTTATGGAGCAGTACATTTTAATATGCGTACCTTATTGCATACTGATATAAAAGTTAGGTAACTGAAGTGATAATTTTAGAAAAAAAAAATGGTTATAATTATGACCATAATTTTTAAAGGGGTGGACCGGCAAGCCAGCAGAATGCCTCAGTCAGATGACCAAAAGCTCCAATGGCGGGTCATCATCTGACTAAGACCCTCATCAGGAAACACTTTGTCCTGTTTCCTGTCCAACCTTACCTGAAGTGATTAATTAGATTTATAATAGGCAGTACAAAACATAACAATATTACAATTAGTAAATTTAGTAATGGGAATGGTTTTTGTCTTGGCATGATACACTTTCCATTAAAGCTCCTATATTTGGAGATTATCTTAGGTAAACTTAGGATTAACTTAATATTTATTAGGCAATAGCTATACAGCCTCTCTTCACTTAATTACGGAGTTCTGTTCCTAAGACCATATCGGTAAATGAATTCATCACTAAGTGAGGAGCATACTATAATGGTAGTGGGATTTTGTCAACAATCTTTGATATTGTTTCAGTATCAACTTTGCACCATTTATAACATTCTGGTATATTTTTAAATGTTTATACAGTAGTGTACTGTATATTGTAATAAACAGATTAGAGGAAATCAGCAGGTAATATACATTATTTAGGCATGCATACTCATCAGAGAGCCCATTGTAAATCTGAGTCGTCGGTAAACGAGTACATCGCTAAGTGAGGAGAGGCTGTACTATATCTGCATTTTGCTTGTTCTCTAAAGCATCCAAGACCTTGTCATAGTGGTGCAGTAGTTGGGACAGGCAGGAGCGGCCTGCTCTAAATCCATGTTGCCCTGGGTTGTGTAGCTAATGGGTGTCCAGGTGGGTGGCACTCTTGCTTCTTAGAACCCTTTTGAAGATTTTTATTACATGGGATGTTAAACCTATTGGTCTATAATTCTTTGCAATTGATTTACTGCCACCTTTGTGGAGTGGGGCTATATCTGTTGCTTTTGGTGATGTCACTTGTTACCTCATTTATGACCACTTCTCAGCCTGACCTCAAGGTACTCATTTGTCTTACAAAATAGTGTATTTGTGCGTTTTTGTAATTCACTCTTGGACGAAACTTCATAATACAGGTTTTGATGCAAATAAAGTCATTCTCACTACCTGTCAGATTACTCCACCGTTCAGCCAATACAGGCAGATGTAACAAGACAGATGGGTGTGATGAGACAGGTGGATGCAACAAGATAGGCGGGTGTAACAGGACAGGTGGGTGTAATGAGATAAGTGGGTATAATGAGACAGGTGGGTGTAATGAGATACATGGCCATAACAAGACAGATGGGCATAACAAGAAAGGTGGGTGTAACAAGTGGGTACAGTAATACATTTGAATGTGATATGGTAGGTGGGTGTAACAATCATGCCTTTCACAGCTGCGAAAAACTATGACAGAATTACAGAGGAGTTGGAGGACGACCAAAACACAGATGTGATTTACACAGATTTTACAAAGACATTTGACAAATACGATCATGAGTGAGAGCGCACCAAATGAGGGCCATAGGTATTACGGGGAAGGTAGGCAGATGGATTTTTGGGTTCCTAACACACAGAACACAAAAAATAATAGTAAACAGAGCAAAATTGGAGGACGAATTTATTAACTTTTTTCACTAAGGTATTTGAGGAGGTAGATCATGGTAAAGAATATGATATTGTGTATATGGACTTCAGTAAGGCTTTTGACAGGGTCCCACATCAGAGACTATTGAGGAAATTTAAGGCATATGGAATAGGAGGAGAAATTTTTTCCTGGATAGAGGCATGGTTGACAAATAGGCAGCAGAGAGTTTGCATAAATTGGGAGAAATCAGAGTGGGGAAGCGTCACGAGCGGTGTTCCACAGGGGTCAGTGTTGGGCCCCCTGCTGTTCACAATCTACATAAACGACATAGATGAGGGCATAAAGAGCGACATCGGCAAGTTTGCCGATGACACCAAAATAGGCCGTCGAATTCATTCTGACGAGGACTTTCGAGCACTCCAGGAAGATTTGAATAGACTGATGCAGTGGTCGGAGAAGTGGCAGATGCAGTTTAATATAGACAAATGCAAAGTTCTAAATGTTGGACAGGACAATAACCATGCCACATATAAACTAAATAATGTAGATCTTAATATTACGGATTACGAAAAAGATTTAGGAGTTCTGGTTAGCAGTAATCTGAAACCAAGACAACAGTGCATAAGTGTTCGCAATAAAGCTAATAGAATCCTTGGCTTCATATCAAGAAGCATAAATAATAGGAGTCCTCAGGTTGTTCTTCAACTCTATACATCCTTGGTTAGGCCTCATTTAGATTATGCTGCACAGTTTTGGTCACCGTATTACAGAATGGATATAAATGCTCTGGAAAATGTACAAAGGAGGATGACAAAGTTGATCCCATGTATCAGAAACCTTCCCTATGAGGATAGACTAAGGGCCCTGAATCTGCACTCTCTAGAAAGACGTAGAATTAGGGGGGATATGATTGAGATGTATAAATGGAAGACAGGAATAAATAAAGGGGATGTAAATAGTGTGCTGAAAATATCTAGCCTAGACAGGACTCGCAGCAATGGTTTTAAGTTGGAAAAATTCAGATTCAGGAAGGATATAGGAAAGTACTGGTTTGGTAATAGAGTTGTGGATGAGTGGAACAAACTCCCAAGTACAGTTATAGAGGCCAGAACGTTGTGTAGCTTTAAAAATAGGTTGGATAAATACATGAGTGGATGTGGGTGGGTGTGAGTTGGACTTGATAGCTTGTGCTACCAGGTCGGTTGCCGTGTTCCTCCCTTAAGCCAATGTGACCTGACCTGACTAGGTTGGGTGCATTGGCTTAAGCCGGTAGGAGACTTGGACCTGCCTCGCATGGGCCAGTAGGCCTGCTGCAGTGTTCCTTCGTTCTTATGTTCTTATGTTCTTAAAATCAAGCATCAGTGAGGTAAAAAGCTCTATTCCCCAAGGCAATGTCCTTGCACCCCTTCTGTTTCTCATCCTCATAGCAGACAGATAAAAACACCCATCACAGTTTTGTATCATCATTTGCAGATGACACTAGAATAAGCATGAAAGTCACTATGGTAGAAGACACTGAAAAATTACAGGAAAACATAAGCATGGTTTTCCATTGGGCTGTGAAGAACAACATGATGTTCAATGGTGATAAGTTCCAGCTGCTTACGTATGGAAAGAATGAAGAACTCAAAAGGAACACTGTATACAGAACTCAAGAGGATCACCAAATAGAATGAAAGGAACACGTAAAAGATATGGAAATAATTATGACAGTAGTTCTTTCAAAGAACATAATAAGACAAAGATCATGACAGTGAGGAAAATGACGGGGTGGGTATTGGGAACTTTCAGAACAAGGGAAATAATGCCAATGGTGACACTTCATATTGCTAGTTCTCTCTCATTTGGAATGTTGCTCAATGCTGATGGCCCCATTCAAAGCAGGAGAAATATCAGAGCTGGAACAAATACAGAGATTGTTTATGGCACACACAGAGCCAGTAAACCATTCAAATTACTGGGAAAGCCTTAAAGTCTTGAACATGTACTCAGTGGAGCAGAGGAGAGAGAAATACATGATAATATATACCTGAAAAGTACTTGAGGGTCTGGACCCAAATCTTCACACTTCCACAACAACATACTGGAGTGAGAGATATGGGAGGAAGTGCAAAATAAACCTTGTGAGGAGCAGGAGTGTGGTGGGCACAATAAGGGAACACTGCATTAACACTCGTGGCACCAGACTATTCAACATCTTACCAGAAGATATCAGAAACATGGCTGGAAGTGTAGAAGTCGCCAAGAGGACACTGGACAAGTATCTTCACCAGGCGCCAGATCAACCAGGCTGTGATGGATATGTGGGGCAGTGGGCCTCCAGCAACAACAGCTTGATTAACCAGGCATGCACCAGACGAGAATGGCTCGTGAACAGCTCTTGAGAGTAGTGAGACTCAAAACTTATCAAAGGTAAAGGTAACGTGACAGTTGGGTGTAACATGACAGGTATAACGAGACAGTTGAGTGTAATATGACAAAAGGTTGTAACAAGACAGATGGGTATAACATGACAGGGGTAACAAGATGGGTGTTACAGGACAGGTGAGTGTAACATTACTGTTGGATGTTACAAGACAGTTGGGTGTAACAAGATTGATGGGTGTTGCAAAACAGGTGGGTATAACTTGACAGATGGGTGTTACAAGACAGGTGGGTGTAACATGGTGGATGGGTGTTACAAGACAGGTGGGTGTAACTTGACAGATGGGTGTTACAAAACAGGTAGGTGTAACATGACAGATGGGTGTTACAAGACAGGTGGGTGCAACATGACAGGTGGGTGTAACAAGAATGATGGGTGCTACAAGACAGATGGGTGTAACATGAGATGGGTGTAACATGAGATGGGTGTAACATGAGATGGGTGTAACATGAGATGGGTGTAACATGACAGGTGGGTGTAACAAGACTGGTGAGTGTTACAAGACAAATGGACGTAACAAGATTGATGGGTATTACAAGACAGGTGGGTGAAACAAGATTGATGGGTATTACGAGACAGGTGGGTGAAACAAGATTGATGGGTATTACGAGACAGATGCATGTTACAAGATTGATGGATGTTACAATACTGGTGGGTGTTACAAGACAGGTGTTACAAGACAGATGGACGTTACAAGACTGATGGGTGTTACAAAACAGGTGGGTGTAACAAGACTGGTGGGTACTACAAGACAAATGGGTGTAACAAGATTGATGGGTATTACAAGACAGATGGATGTTACAAGATTGATGGATGTTACAAGACTGGTGGGCGTTGAGACAGGTGGGTGTAACATGACTGGAATATACATGGAGGGTGTTCCGGGGATCAACGCCCCTGTGGCCCGGTCCATGAACAGGCCTCGCGGTGGATCAGGGCATGATCCACCAGGCTGTTACCGCTGGCAGCACGCAAACAGGTACTAACCACAGCGCGGCTGGTCAGGCTCTAATGGATGTTACAAAACAAGTGGGTATAACAAGACTGATGGGCGTTACAAGACAGGTGAGGATTAACAATAATAATAATAATATCGTTATATAAGTACATGATACAACTTGCACAAACTTAGCTGACATCAGTGACATACTGAAAGCCCCTTGTTATTCGGAGTATTTCGGGTAAATTTGGTTAATTTTTTCCCGAGGATGCGACCCACACCAGTTGACTAACACCTAGGTGCTTATTTACTGCTAGTTGAACAGGGACAATCCACTCTCAATGTTTCCATCCATACGAGGATATGAGTAGCGTGCGCTACCAACCGTGCCATGGGTTTTACACCACAGGTAGATGCAAGAAGACAGGTAGGTGTAACGAGGCATGTGGGTCTCACAAAGCACCTGGGTGTAATGAGAGGCCAGTGCCTAAACGTGTCTGACACTTGAAGAGGGTAAGTAAAGTCTGGAATAATCTTACTATCCTTCTCTTTGTATAAACTGTTAAGGCGTAGTTGGCAAGTGGGTTGTCGCCTGACGACTGTTAGAATAAACGCCACACAAAGCAGTGTGACGCACTTTTGGCATTGCCTTTGATTTATTGCAGAAGTTTTGTGTACTACTACTACTACTACTACTACTACTACTACTACTACTACTACTACTACTACTACTACTACTACTACTACTAGTAGTAGTAGTACTGCTGCTACTTACTACTACTTAATACTTTTAACAATTTCTACAGGTACATATACAATGATGTATATTGCTACTGCTAATAATAATGATTATTTCTACAAGTACATGTTAGTTTAATATCTTTATAATGCACCTCATACCCTTCGTGTGGGTGGTATTAAAAAAATTACCGAGGTACATAATGGGTTCAGGGACTGGGCTCCAAAGTTTTGATAGCTGAACAAGTTACAAAGGTAATGAAATCACTTACACCTCTATACAAGTTACAAAGGTAATGAAATCACTTACACCTCTGTACCTCTATACAAGGTAATGAACCATTCACACGTCCTCGCCCGGTGACAACTGTAATAAGTAATTAGTGCAAATATTAATTGGGTCGGTCGGTGTGTGTGTGTGTGTGTGTGTGTGTGTGTGTGTGTGTGTGTGTGTGTCTGTCTGTCTGTCTGTCTGTCTGTCTGTCTGTCTGTCTGTCTGTCTCTCTCTCTCTCTCTCTCTCTCTCTCTCTCTCTCTCTCTCTCTCTCTCTCTCTCTCTCTCTCTCTCTCTCTCTCTCTCTCTCTCTCTCTCTCTCTCTCTCTCTCTCACACACACACACACACACACACACACACACACAAAACTGGTAACTAACATGTGGTAACGCTTTATTTACAGTGAGCAAAGTCAGGGTATTTTTCCAAAATGATTTGTAATATACAACTGTGGATAAATACTTTGCCATTTCTGGAACATTTCTGAGTGAGTTGTCTCTGAATTCATTAATTTTATCGCTCTCTAGTACATAATGATGCAAATAGTGATAGTGATTCATCTGACAAAGTTTACATTTCATTTGGTCTACATTTCTACAAGTACATATACAACGTATATTGCTACAACTACTACTACTAATTATTTCTGCAAGTACATGTACAGCGTATATTGTTGGTGTTACACAAATAACCAGCACATAGGAGAGAAGAGCTTACGACGACGTTTCGGTCCGACTTGGACCATTTACAGAATCACACTAACAAAAATGAGAGGAGAGAGTATTTATAGGACAGCAGACAGGGACGAGATAAGTAAAGAAGTAGGTAAGGAAGAAGAGAAGTAGTGATAGAGGTAGTAGTAGTAGTGGAGTCAGTCAAAGACTAAGAAAGAGGAGCACTGTAAGAGAGCTAGGGGCCCACAAAGGGTAGATACAAGAACACAGATGGGGAAAAATAGTAATGGACCAAATACCCAAAGCAGAAGAAAGAAAACCCAAAGGAGAAAGAGGGAAGGGGAAGAGGGAGAAGGGAGAAGGGGAAAAAAAGAAGCATCAGGTTAAGTCATGGGTGTTCCGAAGTTCGGACCGAAACGTCATCGTAAGCTCCTCTCTCCTATGTGCGGGTCATTTGTGTACTGTTCCAGTCACGGTATTTTGCCTTTTGTTGTTGTTGTTGTTGCTGCTTCTTCTTTACGCCTCAGTATGTACAGAGAATTTCTCTGATGACACTGAAAAACATCGTCATTTCAAGTATTTATTTCAATCATCTACAAGTTCAGTTTAGTAGTGTTCAGTTAAGACTATTTTGGGCTCTAGGTCCCCTCAAGGAAGGTTCCTTGACGTTGGTGAGGGGCTCTAGATCTAGAGAATTGGAGCTGTGCTCCAATTCCCTGAATTAAGCCTGAATACCTTCCACATCCCCTCACAGGCGCTGTGAACATCAAAATGGTATACAATACCGACAGGTTGTTAGGTAAGACACATATGCAACAGTTAGACAACTTTATTCCGAAACGTTTCGCCTACACAGTAGGCTTCTTCAGTCGAATACAGAAAGTAGGCAGGAACAGTAGAGATGTGAAGACGATGTAATCAGTCCATCACCCTTAAAGTCGTAGAATTTGAGGTTGTCAGTCCCTCGGCCTGGAGAAGTTCAGTTCCATAGTCAGGAACTATCTGAAGATCAAGCGACAGTGCGGAGACTTAAATACTGTCGCTTGATCTTCAGATAGTTCCTGACTATGGAACTGAACTTCTCCAGGCCGAGGGACTGACAACCTCAAATTCTACGACTTTAAGGGTGATGGACTGATTACATCGTCTTCACATCTCTACTGTTCCTGCCTACTTTCTGTATTCGACTGAAGAAGCCTACTGTGTAGGCGAAACGTTTCGGAATAAAGTTGTCTAACTGTTGCATATGTGTCTTACCTAACAACCTGTCGGTATTGTATACCATTTTGATGTTCATCTTGTCAGACACTGCAACACGTGGCATATTGGTACAGAAAACACCTTGGACAAGCTTTTCAAGTGAGAAGTGTTGGATCTGAGAGGGACATGACCTCTCAGTGGCCTCTCACTACTACTACTACTACTACTACTACCCTGAACATTAAAATGGTATAAAATACCTGTCGGTATTTTATACCATTTTAATGTTCAATCTGTCAGACATTGCAACACAAGGGTATCTTGGTACAGACCTACAATCAACTTCTACAACCTCTACTAGTGAGAACGGCTGGATTTGAGAGGGACCTGACCTCCCAACATCTGAGTTCTTACCTCTCCCAGTGACCCACGTCTCACCTGTTTGCGCTATATAAAGGCTCCATCCTGTCACTTCATCTCCATATTGTTTCATTCTATGGAACAATGCTCTTCTCCAGACTGAGGGACTGACCACCTCAAAACTTTAAGGGTGATGGACTGATTACATCGTCTTCAAGTATCTTCTGCTTCTATCAACTTTTCTGTACTCGACTGAAGAAGCCTACTGTGTAGGCGAAACGTTTCAAAATAAAGATACCTAACTGTTGCATATGTGTCTTACCTAACACACTACTACTACCCTGCACCTCTCCTTCCGACAGTATTTAAGTCTCCGCACTGTCGCTTGATCTTCAGATAGTTCCTGACTATGGAACTGAACTTCTCCAGGCCGAGGGACTGACAACCTCAAATTCTACGACTTTAAGGGTGATGGACTGATTACATCGTCTTCACATCTCTACTGTTCCTGCCTACTTTCTGTATTCGACTGAAGAAGCCTACTGTGTAGGCGAAACGTTTCGGAATAAAGTTGTCTAACTGTTGCATATGTGTCTTACCTAACAGGCGCTGTATAATCTTACGGGTTTGGCTCTTCCCCATGATTATAATAATAATAATAATGAGCTCTAGGTGTCAATCTTTCACACATTGTACATTGTTCTGTGAGGTGGTTAGTAGGTAAATGTTGGTAGCATGTACTGTGAGGTGGTGAGGGAGGGTAGTGTTAATAGCACTTACTATCAGGTTATGTATAGGGTAGCGGTGTTATGTTCTGTGGAGGGAAAGGGCTGAGGAAGGATAATTTTCGTAAACATAATTGAGCATTCTGTATCAGCAGTTTGCCTCTGCCATACTCACTATAATAGTTACGTAGTGGGAACAAAAATAAGCTATGTTTCCCTGTCATATTGCATCATAGGATAGTTTTTTTTTTACATCAAGTAATTAAATATGTTAACCAGAGCTGGAGACTTCAGTAAAGCATTCCCCTAAGAATTCATTAGCAATGGCAGCTTCAAGATTTGCTTCCAGCAGAGCTGCAGTTACTATTACATTGTAATTGCTATCAATGAGGACGGCTTATCACACGAGAATAATGTTGGCATCATATGTTGTCTTGAGGGAAGGAGGGGGGAATACAGAGAAGGGTATGAAGCAGTGCCAGGTACGTCTCACAGTCACTCTTGGCCCCCCGTGTACACCTCTACTGCTGTTGTGGCATTACTCGCTTTTCATGTTAAATCTTTTGTGTTGCGATGATGCTTGTGTTGTGGCGGAGGCTCCTGTGGTGAAGCATATGTTGTGATGGAACACGAGTTGTGAGCTGTTGTAATGGAGCTTGAGTTGTGAGCTGTTGTAATGGAGCTTGAGTTGTGAGCTGTTGTAATGGAGCTTGAGTTGTGAGCTGTTGTAATGGAGCTTGAGTTGTGAGCTGTTATAATGGAGCTTGGGTTGTATGGTGTTTGGGTTGTGATGAATTTGAGTTGTGAGGAGCTTGTGTTATGATGGAGGCTTTGGTGTTATGTCAGTGGCTCACCTCTGATCACCACAGATAATAATTTAAAGTGATGTTTATTTGCTTTCTTATTGCAGATATAACTGATACTGCATTGAAAATTGTAGAAGTGAAGTGTCAAATTTTTGACTCATTTTAATCGAGTTACAAACTAATAAAGGCATCATTAGAGTGGTAAAACATCCACAATACTGTTATATGGTGAATCACTGTTAGTGTTGTAGTTGTGAAGAGAAAATAAGAGTGCGTCGTCACATCTACGCAGCAGCAGCAGCAGCAGCGTCTCCTTGGCCAAGACCAAGGACTTCTCGCTAGCAACAGCCAGGAGAAGCTATAAGTGTACAATGTCGTACCGCGGCGAAGCCAGTCTGGCTAACTCAACCAGAGAAGCAGATGGAAAACTGTACACTTTGTATCCTCGCCCAGGTACTTTTATATTTTCATTGCCCCCTATTGCCCACACACTACAAGGGCCCCCCCATACTGCCCAAACACCACAAGGGCCCTCCCATACTGCCCATTCACCACAAGGGCCCTCCCATACTGCCTACTCACCACAAGAGCCATCCCATACTCCCCACTCACCACATGGGCCATCCCATACTGCCCACCCACTACAAAGGCCCTCCCATACTGCCCACTCACCACAAGGGCCCTCCCATACTGCCCGCTCTCCACAAGGGCCCTCCCATACTGTCCGCTCTCCACAAGGGCCCTCCCATACTGCCCGCTCTTCACAAGGGCCCTCCCATACTGCCCGCTCTTCACAAGGGCCCTCTCATACTGCCCACTCACTGTTGCACCTACTTCCTGCTCATTATTCCCTTTCCATACTGCCCATTTACTACCATTACCCTCCCTTACTTCCCACTCGCTACCATTGCCCTTCCTTCCCACTCACTACCATTGCCCTTCCTTCCCACTCACTACCATTGCCCTTCCTTCCCACTCACTACCATTGCCCTTCCTTCCCACTCACTACCATTGCCCTTCCTTCCCACTCACTATTACCCTTTCGTACTGCCCCCTCACTGTTGCCCTTCCACATCACCCACTCACTGCTACGTGCCTCCGATACCGCCCACTCACTATTACTGTCTTCCGATACTGCCCACTCACTACTACTGTCTTCCGATACTGCCCACTCTCTACTACTGTCTTCCGATACTGCCCGCTCACTATTACTGTCTTCCGATACTGCCCACTCACTACTACTGTCCTCCGATATTGCCCACTCACTGCTTCTATTGCCTTCCCATACCACCCACTCATTACTACGTGCCTCCGATACCGCCCACTCACTGCTATTGTCTTCCGATATTGCCCACTCACTGCTATTATCTTCCGATACTGCCCACTCACTATTATTGCCTTACCATACTGCCCACTCACAACTGTTGCACCTACTTCCTGCTCATTATTCCCCTCCCATACTGCCCATTCACTACCATTACCCTCCCTTTCCACTCACTACCATTGCCCTTCCTTCCCACTCACTATTCCCCTTTCATATTCTCCCCTCACTATTGCCCTTCCATACCACCCACTTACTGCTACGTGCCTCTGATACCGCCCACTCATTATTACTGTCTTCCGATACTGCCCACTCACTACTATTGCCCTCCCTTACTCCCTTAATACCAAAACTAGGGAGGCCAAACCCATGATGACACTCTTCAGGTCACTTGTTCTATCTAGGCTGGAATATTGCTGCACACTAACAGCACCTTTCAAGGCAGGTGAAATTGCTGACCTAGAAAATGTACAGAGAACCTTCACGGCGCGCATAACGGAGATAAAACACCTCAATTACTGGGAGCGCTTGAGGTTCCTAAACCTTTATTCCCTGGAACGCAGGCGGGAGAGATACATGATTATATACACCTGGAAAATCCTAGAGGGACTAGTACCGAACTTGCACACGAAAATCACTCACTACGAAAACAAAAGACTTGGCAGACGATGCAACATCCCCCCCAATGAAAATCAGGGGTGTCACTAGCACGTTAAGAGACCATACAATAAGTGTCAGGGGCCCGAGACTGTTCAACTGCCTCCCAGCATACATAAGGGGGATTACCAACAGACCCCTGGCAGTCTTCAAGCTGGCACTGGACAAGTACCTAAAGTCGGTTCCTGACCAGCCGGGCTGTGGCTCGTACGTTGGTTTGCGTGCAGCCAGCAGCAACAGCCTGGTTGATCAGGCTCTGATCCACCAGGAGGCCTGGTCACAGACCGGGCCGCGGGGGCGTTGACCCCCGGAACTCTCTCCAGGTAAACTCCAGGTACTCTCTACTACTGTCTTCCGATACTGCCCACTCTCTACTACTGTCTTCCGATACTGCCCACTCACTACTACTGTTTTCCGATACTGCCCACTCTCTACTACTGTCTTCCGACACTGCCCACTCACTGCTACTGTCTTCCGATACTGCCCACTCTCTACTACTGTCTTCCGATACTGCCCACTCTCTACTACTGTCTTCCGATACTGCCCACTCTCTACTACTGTCTTCCGATACTGCCCACTCTCTACTACTGTCTTCCGATACTGCCCACTCTCTACTACTGTCTTCCGATACTGCCCACTCACTACTACTGTTTTCCGATACTGCCCACTCACTACTACTGTCTTCCGATACTACCCATTCACTACTACTGTCTTCCGATACTGCCCACTCTCTACTACTGTCTTCCGATACTGCCCACTCTCTACTACTGTCTTCCGATACTGCCCACTCTCTACTACTGTCTTCCGATACTACCCATTCACTACTACTGTCTTCCGATACTGCCCACTCTCTACTACTGTCTTCCGATACTGCCCACTCTCTACTACTGTCTTCCGATACTGCCCACTCTCTACTACTGTTTTCCGATACTGCCCACTCTCTACTACTGTCTTCCGATACTGCCCACTCACTACTACTGTTTTCCGATACTGCCCACTCTCTACTACTGTCTTCCGACACTGCCCACTCACTGCTACTGTCTTCCGATACTGCCCACTCTACTACTGTCTTCCGATACTGCCCATTCACTACTATTGTCTTCCGATACTGCCCACTCACTGCTACTGTCTTCCGATACTGCCAACTCACTACTACTGTCTTCTAATACTGCCCACTCACTACTACTGTCTTCCGATACTGCCCATTCACTACTACTGTTTTCCGATACTGCCCACTCACTACTACTGTCTTCCGATGATGCCCACTCACTGCTACTGTCTTCCGATACTGCCCACTCACTACTACTGTCTTCCGACACTGCCCACTGCTACTGTCTTCTGACATTGCCCACTTACTACTACTGTCTTCTGACACTGCCCACTCACTACTACTGTCTTCTGACACTGCCCACTCACTACTACTGTCTTCTGATACTGCCCACTCACTACTACTGTCTTCCAATACTGCCCACTCACTACTGTCTTCTGACACTGCCCACCTACTACTACTGTCTTCCGATACTGCCCACTCACTACTGTCTTCCGATACTGCCCACTCACTGCTGTCTTCCAACACTGCCCACTCACTGCTACTGTCTTCCGATACTGCCCACTCTACTACTGTCTTCAGATACTGCCCATTCACTACTACTGTCTTCCGATACTGCCCACTCACTACTGTCTTCCGACACTGCCCACCTACTACTACTGTCTTCCGATACTGCCCACTCACTACTGTCTTCCGATACTGCCCACTCACTGCTGTCTTCCGACACTGCCCACTCACTAGTGTTGCCTTCCCATACCACCCACTCACTACTACGTGCATCCGATACCGCCCACTCACTGCTATTGCCCACTCAATATTATTGTAACTTGTCATGATTGTGACCAGATCTACCTGGAGTTCATTACCTTTGTAACTTGCTCTGCTATCAATGGAAATAAGTCACTCTGTCTGACTTTTTTGGGTTATCCTAGGTTCTCTACACACATGCTGCTATGTATGATAATTCTATGTAACTGTATTTGTGTATACCTGAATAAACTTACTTACTTACTTATAACTTTGGGACCCAGTCCCTGGACCCATTATGTACCTCTGTAATCTTTTGACTACCGCCCACAGGATGGGTATGGGGTGCATAATAAACATTAAACTAACTAGCCTTACTGCTCACTCACTACTATTGCCCTCCCTTACTGCCCATGCGTTATTGCCTTCTTATACCGCCCACTCACTATTGCCCTCCCATGCTGCCCATTCACTGCTTTGCCATCCTATACTGCCCTCCAATAGTACCAACTCACTATTGCCCACTCACTATTATTGCTACTATTCTGCCGGGACACTACTATTGCCCTTTCTTGCTGCTCATTCCCTGTTGCCCTCATACTGACCACTCGTCTGTTGCTCTCCCCTTCTGCCCATTCATTAATCTTGCCCTCCCATAATGCCCAATCATTACAAGGGCCCAACCACACTTCCCACTCACTACCATTGCCCTTCCTTCCCACTCACTACCATTGCCCTTCCTTCCCACTCACTATTACCCTTTCGTACTGCCCCCTCACTGTTGCCCTTCCACATCACCCACTCACTGCTACGTGCCTCCGATACCGCCCACTCACTATTACTGTCTTCCGATACTGCCCACTCACTACTACTGTCTTCCGATACTGCCCACTCTCTACTACTGTCTTCCGATACTGCCCGCTCACTATTACTGTCTTCCGATACTGCCCACTCACTACTACTGTCCTCCGATATTGCCCACTCACTGCTTCTATTGCCTTCCCATACCACCCACTCATTACTACGTGCCTCCGATACCGCCCACTCACTGCTATTGTCTTCCGATATTGCCCACTCACTGCTATTATCTTCCGATACTGCCCACTCACTATTATTGCCTTACCATACTGCCCACTCACAACTGTTGCACCTACTTCCTGCTCATTATTCCCCTCCCATACTGCCCATTCACTACCATTACCCTCCCTTTCCACTCACTACCATTGCCCTTCCTTCCCACTCACTATTGCCCTTTAATATTCTCCCCTCACTATTGCCCTTCCATACCACCCACTTACTGCTACGTGCCTCTGATACCGCCCACTCATTATTACTGTCTTCCGATACTGCCCACTCACTACTACTGTCTTCCGATACTGCCCACTCACTACTATTGCCCTCCCTTACTCCCTTAATACCAAAACTAGGGAGGCCAAACCCATGATGACACTCTTCAGGTCACTTGTTCTATCTAGGCTGGAATATTGCTGCACACTAACAGCACCTTTCAAGGCAGGTGAAATTGCTGACCTAGAAAATGTACAGAGAACCTTCACGGCACGCATAACGGAGATAAAACACCTCAATTACTGGGAGCGCTTGAGGTTCCTAAACCTTTATTCCCTGGAACGCAGGCGGGAGAGATACATGATTATATACACCTGGAAAATCCTAGAGGGACTAGTACCGAACTTGCACACGAAAATCACTCACTACGAAAGCAAAAGACTTGGCAGACGATGCAACATCCCCCCCAGTGAAAATCAGGGGTGTCACTAGCACGTTAAGAGACCATACAATAAGTGTCAGGGGCCCGAGACTGTTCAACTGCCTCCCAGCATACATAAGGGGGATTACCAACAGACCCCTGGCAGTCTTCAAGCTGGCACTGGACAAGTACCTAAAGTCGGTTCCTGACCAGCCGGGCTGTGGCTCGTACGTTGGTTTGCGTGCAGCCAGCAGCAACAGCCTGGTTGATCAGGCTCTGATCCACCAGGAGGCCTGGTCACAGACCGGGCCGCGGGGGCGTTGACCCCCGGAACTCTCTCCAGGTAAACTCCAGGTACTCTCTACTACTGTCTTCCGATACTGCCCACTCACTACTACTGTTTTCCGATACTGCCCACTCACTACTACTGTCTTCCGATACTGCCCACTCACTACTACTGTTTTCCGATACTGCCCACTCACTACTACTGTCTTCCGATACTGCCCACTCTCTACTACTGTCTTCCGATACTGCCCACTCACTGCTACTGTCTTCCGATACTGCCCACTCTCTACTACTGTCTTCCGATACTGCCCATTCACTACTATTGTCTTCCGATACTGTCCACTCACTGCTACTGTCTTCCGATACTGCCCACTCTACTACTGTCTTCCGATACTGCCCATTCACTACTATTGTCTTCCGATACTGCCCACTCACTACTACTGTTTTCCGATACTGCCCACTCACTACTACTGTCTTCCGATACTACCCATTCACTACTACTGTCTTCCGATACTGCCCACTCTCTACTACTGTCTTCCGACACTGCCCATTCACTACTACTGTCTTCCGATACTACCCATTCACTACTACTGTCTTCCGATACTACCCATTCACTGCTACTGTCTTCCGATACTGCCCACTCTACTACAGTCTTCCGATACTGCACATTCACTACTATTGTCTTCCGATACTGTCCACTCACTGCTACTGTCTTCCGATACTGCCCACTCTACTACTGTCTTCCGATACTGCCCATTCACTACTATTGTCTTCCGATACTGCCCACTCACTGCTACTGTCTTCCGATACTGCCAACTCACTACTACTGTCTTCTAATACTGCCCACTCACTACTACTGTCTTCCGATACTGCCCATTCACTACTACTGTTTTCCGATACTGCCCACTCACTACTACTGTCTTCCGATGATGCCCACTCACTGCTACTGTCTTCCGATACTGCCCACTCACTACTACTGTCTTCCGACACTGCCCACTGCTACTGTCTTCTGACATTGCCCACTTACTACTACTGTCTTCTGACACTGCCCACTCACTACTACTGTCTTCTGACACTGCCCACTCACTACTACTGTCTTCCGATACTGCCCACTCACTACTACTGTCTTCCAATACTGCCCACTCACTACTGTCTTCTGACACTGCCCACCTACTACTACTGTCTTCCGATACTGCCCACTCACTACTGTCTTCCGATACTGCCCACTCACTGCTGTCTTCCAACACTGCCCACTCACTGCTACTGTCTTCCGATACTGCCCACTCTACTACTGTCTTCAGATACTGCCCATTCACTACTACTGTCTTCCGATACTGCCCACTCACTACTGTCTTCCGACACTGCCCACCTACTACTACTGTCTTCCGATACTGCCCACTCACTACTGTCTTCCGATACTGCCCACTCACTGCTGTCTTCCGACACTGCCCACTCACTAGTGTTGCCTTCCCATACCACCCACTCACTACTACGTGCATCCGATACCGCCCACTCACTGCTATTGCCCACTCAATATTATTGTAACTTGTCATGATTGTGACCAGATCTACCTGGAGTTCATTACCTTTGTAACTTGCTCTGCTATCAATGGAAATAAGTCACTCTGTCTGACTTTTTTGGGTTATCCTAGGTTCTCTACACACATGCTGCTATGTATGATAATTCTATGTAACTGTATTTGTGTATACCTGAATAAACTTACATACTTACTTACTTATAACTTTGGGACCCAGTCCCTGGACCCATTATGTACCTCTGTAATCTTTTGACTACCGCCCACAGGATGGGTATGGGGTGCATAATAAACATTAAACTAACTAGCCTTACTGCTCACTCACTACTATTGCCCTCCCTTACTGCCCATGCGTTATTGCCTTCTTATATTGCCCACTCACTATTGCCCTCCCATGCTGCCCATTCACTGCTTTGCCATCCTATACTGCCCTCCAATAGTACCAACTCACTATTGCCCACTCACTATTATTGCTACTATTCTGCCGGGACACTACTATTGCCCTTTCTTGCTGCTCATTCCCTGTTGCCCTCATACTGACCACTCGTCTGTTGCTCTCCCCTTCTGCCCATTCATTAATCTTGCCCTCCCATAATGCCCAATCATTACAAGGGCCCAACCACACTTCCCACTCACTACTATTGCACCTCTTCCCACTAACTATTGCCCTCCCATACCACCCACTCACTAGTTTTGCCCTCTACTGCCCATCCACTACCATTGCTCTTCTTTACTGCCTACTCACTATGCTCTAATTTAATGACCACTCACTACAATTGCCCTTCTTTACTGACCACCCATTATTGCCTTCCAATACTGCCCACTCACAGTTGCCCTTCAAGCTTTCCATTCACTACCATTGCCTTCCTGCTCTTATCCTCCAGTAGTGCCAGCTCATTATTGCCCCCCTGTACTCCTCACTCACTACTAGTGTCCTCCATTACTATCCATTTACTACTATTGTCCTCTAATACTGCCCACTCACAGCTATTGCCCTCCAATATTACCCACTCACTACTGTTGCCCCCAATACTGCCCACTAAGTTCTGTTGCCCTCCTATATAACCTACTTACTGTTGTTGTCTTATATCACCTACTCACTACTGTTGACATCCTATATCACCTACTCACTACTGTTGACATCCTATATCACCTACTCACTACTGCTGACATCCTATATAACCTACTCACTACTGTTGATGTCCTATATCACCTACTCACTACTGTTGACATCCTATATCACCTACTCACTACTGTTGACATCCTATATAACCTACTCACTACTGTTGACATCCTATATCACCTACTCACTACTGTTGATATCCTATATCACCTACTCACTACTGTTGACATCCTATATCACCTACTCACTACTATTGACATCCTATATCACCTACTCACTACTGTTGACCTATACCATCTACTCACGACTAAATATTAGAGACACTAGGTACAGTGTAGAGAAAAAAAAGAAGGAAAAAAAGAAATAGTAGTTTTGAGGTGGTTAGTTGTTTAGCCTTCATAAGTGTTAATTTGCAATGTCTCAGTCAATAATACTTAGTGAGGTGATATACTTGGAGAAGCATCATAGGAGGGACCCACTAATACAAGTAAGAACATAAGACATGAGGAGCAGGCTTAGTGGCCCATGCTAGGCAGGTGTTTCTGAAATCCACCCCTTCGCACTCAACTACTCTAGTGGTTGATCAGTAAAATTATGGAAGATGTCCTCTTTACCAAGAAACTGTGTTGTTGCTGTATCAGACGAGTATCAATATTTTAATGTTATACATACATTATCGACCATCTAATTGTAGATATTGTATACCATTAATATTGTAAGGTAACTTGAGGCTTGTTGACACTGACACAATATAACTAGGCTTGTTGAAACTAACAACACAGCTTGAGGCTTGCTATCTGTTATATACATCAGCATGGTATAACAGACTAGAATGATGTACGTTCATAATTCTTCCACACATTTATAGCCCTGTTTTAGTGCTATTAGACTAAAATTATTATAATTTAAGTAAAATCAAATATATATTTATGTTTATATGTTAAACATATATTGTCTAGTCAGTGTTTTTTTTATATATGCATAGAAAGGTGGAGCTATTTAGACTTCATTCTTATTTAATAACTTGTTGCCTAAGTGATGTCACCTTGCTCGTGGTTGACGTGTATAGCCAGCAGAGTGCCAGCAGCTGCTCATTGGGATAGATGGTCAGCAGCAGCTAATGGAAGTGAGGGCTACTCCTTGGTGGTAAAGGCCTCTTAACAGTGACACTGGCCCAGCAACAGCCTGGTTGAACAGGCAAGTGCCAGACGAGCCTGACCCATGGCCTGGCTCCAAGAGTAGTGAGACTCCTTGAAACTCATCAAAGGTATATCACTTACACAATCAGTTTAGACACTGTGTTAATTGTTGGAGGTGTGTTGATTGTTTCCAGTGCAGATAGCCCCAGTGTCAGTGTGACAGTTGTATTCAAAGTTTATTCTCTATAAGGATTACAATGCTGAGTTTACAGAATTTGGTTATTGTGTGGTTTACATGTAGTAAAATAATTACAGAGTGTACCACTAGAACACCTAGCATGGCTAGGCATTTCGGGCAGACTTATATTAAATCTTAAGTTTAAAATATTATAAAATTATGGGGTAAGTTGGTATTATGGCTAAGTGACTAAATACTAGTTGTGAGTTTAGCAATGTGAATGCTTTTGTTTTGGCACTATACATAGTTTCAGTATTGGAGTATCACAGGCCAGCTTATGACTAGTTAAGATTCATTATTTTGAGATTGAGATTGATATTTCTGTTTATGGTCAAATGGGTGAGTGAGTGTAAGTGTGAACCACCAGGTGGTATTCGTATTATTAGTTGACAGGGTGTATCAGGGAGATAAGATGTTTTCTGATGGTAGTTTTGAAGGTGATGAATGTGTCTGCAGTTTTGGAATTTTCAGGTAGGGTGTTCCAGATTTTAGGGCCTTTGACATACATTGAATTTTTGTAAAGGTTTAGTCGGACACTGGGAATGTCATAGAGATGTTTGTGTCTGGTGTTGTGCCTGTGGGTTCGTTCTGTCACAACTATCAAGAAAGCGTTTTAGGTCAAGGTTAATATTGGAATTTAAGGTCCTGTAGATGTAGATTGCACAGTAGTAAGTGTGGATGTACTGAACAGGGAGTAAGTTTAGATCTATGAAGAGTGGGGGGGGGGGGTGTTGCCAGGGATGGGATTTAGTGATTATTCTTACTGCAGCTTTTTGTTGGGTTATTATTGGCTTTAGGTGTGTTGCTGCAGTTGAACCCCAAGCACAGATAGCATAGGTGAGGTATGGATATATAAGTGAATGGTATAGTGTGAGAAGGGCAGTTTGCAGCACGTAGTATCGTATCTTGGAGAGGAATTGTCAGTATGTTCATACTCTGGAACTCTTACTTAGGCCTTGAAGGTTTGTTTTTTGTGTGGTGTTGAGGTTTGTGTCTGAGGAAACAAGTGAGCATATTAAACTTTTGAACTGTGGTCCAAGTATAGCCTCTGATACAAGTGTTTCCCACATTGTCATGTAACACGCATCCATATAATACTGTGCAGACTGATTATGTATGCTGTCATAGCTTCTTCCAGTGTGTATTGAAGAATTGCTTAGTCAGGAATCTTAACTGAGTAATTATGGGGAGTTGTCACTCCCATGTCTAGGTTGGACAATATTTGATTAGTGTCAAATACTGTACTCTGAATGGACACATAATTAAGAAAAATTCCCACTTCACTGTACCTACTGCTAAAGGCTTTTGTTTAAATTCTGACTATACCCAATTTATTGGCTCAGTGATAATTACTGAGTCAGTTATTCCTTAATTTCTTGTTACATAAACCGAATCAGGCTCCTGTCAGGTGGTCTCCTGGCCTGGCAGTGTGTTTTGTAAGTGACAACACAACTTGAGGCATGCCGATGGTAACAACTTGAGGCATGCTGATGGTGACAACTCGAGGCATGCCGATGGTGACAACTCGAGGCATGCCGATGGTGACCACTCGAGGCATGCCAATGGTGACAACCCGAGGCATGCCGATGGTTACAACTCGAGGCATGCCGATGGTGACAACTCGAGGCATGCCAATGGTGACAACTCGAGGCATGCCGATGGTGACAACTCGAGGCATGCCAATGGTGACAACTTGAGGCATGCTGATGGTGACAACTCGAGGCATGCTGATGGTGACAACTCGAGGCATGCTGTTGGTGACAACTCGAGGCATGCCGATGGTGACAACTCGAGGCATGCCAATGGTGACAACTCGAGGCATGCCGATGGTGACAACTTGAGGCATGCTGATGGTGACAACTCGAGGCATGCTGATGGTGACAACTCGAGGCATGCCGTTGGTGACAACTTGAGGCATGCAGATGATGACAACTTGAGGCGTGCAGATGGTGACAACTTAAGGCATGTTGAGATAGAAGCTTTTACCTGACTATGGAGGTGCAAATAAGTCTGCAAGTTCTTTTTCAGTAACTAGTAACAATTATTTGTTCCAGGTAGTGAGAGTCCAGTGTTTATCCACGAGGGGTTCAGTGTTGATACTGCTCTGAAGGACATTGAAGCAATGATTGAGGCCAATGACACTCCAAGACCCAATAAGATCTCTGCTCCTTATGAGGTGCCACAGTTTCCTATCGAACAGATTGAGGACAAACTGACATTTCATCGTCATCTTAGTGTATTGTTAGTATCAGTAAAAGTATTTTTTCTTTCTATCCTAAAAGATATGTAATATTTTGTTTTCCGCTAAAAGTTGTCAGATTTTTCAAAGTTTTTGTACAATAACTTGAGAATACCGCATCTGATAACCTTTACACTTTAAATGCTAAAGTATTTTAAGAAATGCTTAAGAGTATTATTGATATGTGTGAGTGTCAGTTTTTATTTGAGAATGACATAATTGTTTTTTTGTTATATCTTTACAGTGCCTATTCTAATGGCCTTCAAAGGTTCAGTATTATTGGGCTATGTGGGGGCCACTTTTATTTATAAATTATTCTTCAGTATGATAACTTGAGAATGCCTCTCTCTGTAAAGGCTTGAAACTTTATTACCAGTTAATTTAACTCAAAAGAAATTTCAGATTGATTTTGGAGTGCATAGCTCTGTTCAGTTGAAAATGCCTCTTCTGACTGGCTTGAGACTTTCCAAGCAATATGGATTCTTCCTTGTACAGTAACTTGAGAATCATTTTTCTAAATTCAGATTGATAGTATTTTGAAAACGTTATACGTATATAATGTAGTGAGGGGCTCTTAAACAAGGGACCCACGAATATCATAATGATAATACAGACTTTGGCTAAGACTAATACTGTAATGATTGTATAGATGTAGGTCTATTAAAGCTTATGGGTAAGTATTGTCGAGAAGATAAAAATAGATAATAAAAATAAAATTTCTAGGTTATACATTTTATTTCAAGGTGAATTCAATAATTGGATGGAGAAGAATCAGTGTCAGACTTTTATTACTGGTGTATCTTACTTAGAGCAGTGATCAGATAGTTATTAGACTGTTCAGTTGATAATCTGCTATTTTAACGTTTTCACTGTCCAGATCCCAAAAATTAATATTGCTCCCAGTGTCCATTTAAAAAAAAAAACTTTTTTTGTCTGAAATAGTAGTCTTTTTCTGAAGGTAATGACACCAAAAATATGAAATTTGATGGAAAACTTAAGGGATTACACATGCAAAGTTAGCAGTCCAAGCACAATTTACTCATCAGCAATTTCAATTTCATTGAACCATTCAACCAAATTCTTAGTTATTTTGCTAATATGCCTTATGTTCTATCAACTGAGCACAAGAAACTATCTATTCATGTATTACAACTAACCGATAAAGTGCACAGACTTCAGTCATTTGGCCAATTTTACACAAATTTAAAAAATGCCAGTTTAAAAATAAAACAACAAAATAAATAATGTAGACATTCCTGGCACTAAAACAACATTTCCTCTGCTCATTAATTGCATCCTCAGGCCTCTCCTATATTACATTTGCCTCCCATTTTGAACTCATGATCACATAAAAATGGAAAAGTTACTAGATTTTCCAGATAATAAATATAACCAGGAATGATTGGTCATGGCATCTCAGTAATTGAGTCAGACCTATTTAAATCCATTTGCTTTCCAGGCTATTTCATTTTATTGATCCTGTCTTCAAAGCAGCATCTTATTCTCAGCAAAATTTGCTGTAAAGGCTTGCGCATTCTCTCATTGCTCTCCTTTTGCAATCTTGCCACTTTTTTAACCTACCTCTTCCTCTCCATATTCTCTCCCTTCAGTCTATCATTTTTACATTGTAGAAATGTCTTGCATGCTAATTTTTCTCCCTTTCCATCCTCTTTACCTCATCATTTCACCAGTTGCTCCTCTTCCCATGTGCATGCTCCTTCCTATACCCATAAACCTCTGCTCTATACACTAAGAATGCATTCTTATATTTACTCGAGTCTTCCTCAACCTCCTCATTTCCTGCCCTTTGTCTGACTTGCCTTTTCCCCAATAGTTTCTTTTATTTTTGAAACTGTCTCCTTCCTCAATTTGTTTATTTTCATTTCTGTCTTACCCAGTGTTACCAGTCTCCTTGTACACCATCTACCTCCTATCTTACTCTTACTATATCTACTACTAAATAATAATCAGACACATGTTGCTCCTCTTGACCATAAGTTGAATATGTACATCTTTTGCCACAGTTTTGGAGTAAAATATGAACTGTCAGTTTATGGCCAACAATATACATTAATAAAGATAAATGTCTATATTAAATGAATGACAGGTTTTTTGTTAATTTGAGACACTGGCTTGTTACATTAATTTTTATATTTGAATGTCTTTATAGTGTAAGCTTAATGTTAAGTTAGTTTTATACTGTTTTTACCCTTGCTACAATTTTGCTCTGTTATATATAGGGAAAGTTCTTGAGAAGTCATTTGTATTTTGTTGCCTCACTGAGAGATAAGTTGTTATTGATTTCTTATTAGGGCCGTTGAACGAACATCTAGATTTGAGCCATCAGAAACTTGTTTGGATGACGAAGATACAAAAGGATTTGAAGTGGATGAGACTGACTCTGTTCCTCATTACCAGCGGGTCTTCATCAGTGGTGAGGAATCGACTAGAGTAAGTCACTGATTACACTTGATCCATAGTCATAGTTCAACCCTCCATCCTAGTAAATATTGGATTTTTAGTATAACTCAAGACTGCCAGTAAAATGACTGTCAAGTTAACATGTGAACATTAGGTTTTTATTAATGCTTCCTCAGTTTTCTTGGGTGTCAACCATTTTATTTTTATACAAATAACCCACACATAAAAGAGAGAAGCTTACGACGATGTTTCGGTCCGACTTGGACCATTTACAAAGTCGAACATTAAAATGGTATAAAATACCGACAGGTTGTTAGGTAAGACACATATGCAACAGTTAGGTATTTTTATTTCGAAACGTTTCGCCTACACAGTAGGCTTCTTCAGTCGAGTACAGAAAAGTTGATAGAAGCAGAAGAGACTTGAAGACGATGTAATCAGTCCATCACCCTTAAAGTTGTGAGGTGGTCAGTCCCTCAGTCTGGAGAAGAGCATTGTTCCGTAGTCTGAAACAAAGTCACAAGTCGGGCCGAAACGTCGTCGTAAGCTTCTCTCTTTTATGTGTGGGTTATTTGTGTATCGTTCCAGTCATGGTATTGTGCCTTTTTTTGTTATTTTATTTTTATGTATTAATCCTTAAACTGCTGGATGGTCTAAAATAAATGTGCACCCCAATGCTGATGATTCTGAAAAAAAAAACGTTATTTACTTGCCAAATTATTTTTCCTGATTTAGAAGCGTAATAAGATATGACGAGTGAAATCTGGTTATTAATTGCGGAGATATGAAGTTTTGATAGTGATATATGTGACAGCTATATAGCTGTCACATATGTGGAGGAAGTTGCCATGTGGAGGAAGTTCCTGTGTTTTTTAAAAAAAAAAAACATGATTTTTTCCAGTTTTTCTAATTATTTTTATGCATCATATGTTTTAGATCTATATGTTTTCATGTCAGTTTTTACTTATATTTATTGGATATGGGGCATTGTGGCAGTTGTTTCAGATGTATGGAATAGGTGGTAGGTTACTGAAAGCAGTTAAGAGTTTTTACGAGGATAATGAGGCTCAGGTTAGAGTACAGGTACCATCCGACTTACGACCGAGCTTGATTCCGACCAACCGGTTGTAAATCGAAATGGACATAAGTCAAACCTTACTACTGAATGTCAACATCACATTTTTGTAATTACTTTATTTTATTGTTTTATTTTGGTATTTCATTTTTTGCTTTACTTTTATGCTGTTAGTTCTGTATTTTATACTGTAAGGTTTAGGATGAACACTGTGTACAACACAAACACTTGTTTATTTCCCAGAAATTTGGCATAAAAAACATGGTCATAAGTCGAGTGGTTGTATGTCGAGCAGGTCGTAAGTCAGATGGTAGGTGTATGTAGGAGAGAGGGAGATTACTTTCCAGTAAAAGTAGGCCTTAGACACGGATGTATGATGTAACTATGATTGTTCATTATATTTATAGATGGGGTTGTAAGTGAAGTGAATGCTTGGATATTGGCAAGAGGGGTGGGACTAACCCCTTTGAGGGTCCAAACCCCTGGATCTACAGGATCTAAGAATTTTCCAAAAAAATAATAATATTTTTTCTTATGAAATTGAATAGAATTTTTTTCTGAAGGTAATAAAATGAAAAGTACGAAATTTTATAGAAAATTAACAAAATTACGCAATAGCGTAATTTCGTCAATTTTCGCCATATTTACACACTGGCAATTTTGCCCAATTTGAGTCCTATTTTAGACCAGTTGCATTGTTCCAGTTGACCAAATCCTTAGCTATTTTGCTAGTATGCCTTCTATTTTAGCACAAGAAACCACCCAATCACTATTTTAACTATCCAATAAAGTGATCAGAAATTGGTAATTTGTCCAGTTTCACATAAATTTCAAAATAGGGTCTACAATAAACAATGCAGGCATTCCTGGCACTAAAATAACATTTCCTCTGTTCATTATTTATGTTTCCAGGCTTTACACATGAATTCCATTTTGATTTTTTATTCACACACAAAAAAATAGAAGATTTATGCAATATTGTAATAATTGAATAAATAATATCACTGCCTTCATGAATGCATATTCGACCCACCAGTTGACCTGTATTGGACATGTGATTTCTTTACTCTTGAACATCGGCAAAAATCGAACATTTCCCCTACTTTTAGCTCAATTTCAAGCCATTTTCAGTCCTAAAACCAATCAAAATTATCTCTGTTTCTTTAATATATCTTCCATTCTATCAAATGAAACCAAGACACTGTGAATACAACCATAAAAACAATACAAAAATACACCGCAAAGTCGCTTTTTTAAATAAAAAACATGGTTGCAGTTTTTCTCATTATTTACTGTGTGCTGCAAGATTTTTTTACATGGTGCACACTTTTTTTTTTTTTTTTTTTTCAACAAGTCGGTCGTCTCCCACCGAGGCAGGGTGACCCAAAAAAAAAGAAAGAAAATCCCCAAAAAGAAAATACTTTCATCATCATTCAACACTTTCACCACACTCACACATTATCACTGCTTTTGCAGAGGTGCTCAGAATACAACAGTTTAGAAGCATATACGTATAGAGATACACAACATATCCCTCCAAAACTGCCAATATCCCAAACCCCTCCTTTAAAGTGCAGGCATTGTACTTCCCATTTCCAGGACTCAAGTCCGACTATATGAAAATAACCGGTTTCCCTGAATCCCTTCACTAAATATTACCCTGCTCACACTCCAACAGATCGTCAGGTCCCAAGTATCATTCGTCTCCATTCACTCCTATCTAACACGCTCACGCACGCTTGCTGGAAGTCCAAACCCCTCACCCACAAAACCTCCTTTACCCCCTCTTTCCAACCCTTTCGAGGACGACCCCTACCCCTCTTTCCTTCCCCTGTAGATTTATATGCTTTCCATGTCATTCTACTTTGATCCATTCTCTCTAAATGACCAAACCACCTCAACAACCCCTCTTCTGCCCTCTGACTAATGCTTTTATTAACTCCACACCTTCTCCTAATTTCCACACTCCGAATTTTCTGCATAATATTTACACCACACATTGCCCTTAGACAGGACATCTCCACTGCCTCCAACCGTCTCCTCGCTGCTGCATTTACCACCCAAGCTTCACATCCATATAAGAGTGTTGGTACTACTATACTTTCATACATTCCCTTCTTTGCCTCCATAGATAACGTTTTTTGACTCCACATATACCTCAACGCACCACTCACCTTTTTTCCCTCATCAATTCTATGATTAACCTCATCCTTCATAAATCCATCCGCCGACACGTCAACTCCCAAGTATCTGAAAACATTCACTTCTTCCATACTCCTCCTCCCCAATTTGATATCCAATTTTTCTTTATCTAAATCATTTGATACCCTCATCACCTTACTCTTTTCTATGTTCACTTTCAACTTTCTACCTTTACACACATTCTCAAACTCATCCACTAACCTTTGCAATTTTTCTTTAGAATCTCCCATAAGCACAGTATCATCAGCAAAAAGTAACTGTGTCAATTCCCATTTTGAATTTGATTCCCCATAATTTAATCCCACCCCTCTCCCAAACACCCTAGCATTTACTTCTTTTACAACATAGATATTCTCTCATATCTAGGCCCAAATTTACCACTCACAGCTTATGTGAGTGAGCTGAGTTCACGCTGTAGAACAATGGCACAGACCCAGGCTTCAGACACATAGAACAATGGTATGGACCCTCAAGTGGTTAAGAGATAAGGAATCTAACAAAGTGGGAGTTGTCACAGATGCTTTTTGCTGATGACACTGTGCTTTTGGGAGATTCTGAAGAGAAGTTACAGACATTGGTGAACGAGTTTGGAAGGGTATGTAAAAGAAGGAAATTAAAAGTGAACATAGGAAAGAGCAAGGGGATGAGGATAACAAAAAATTTAGGTAATGAAAGACTAGGTATCAGATTGGAAGGAGGGAGTACAGAGGAAGTGAATGTATTCATATATTTTGGAGTAGACGGGTCAGCAGATGGGTCTATGAAAGGTGTGGTGAGTCATAGAATTGATTAGGGTAAAAAGGTGAATGGATAACTGAGAAGTCTGTGGAGACAAAAAACGTTATCCAAGGAAGTAAAGTGGGGAATGTATGAGAGTATAGTGGTACCAACACTCTTATATGGGTGTGAAGCATGGATTCTGAATGTTGCAACAAGGAGAATGCTGGAGGCAACGTGCAGTGTGAATATACTGCAGAGAATCTGTAGCTTGGAGATTACAAGGAGGTGTGGAGATTCTAAAAGTATTATCCAGAAGGCAGAGGAAGGGTTGTTGAGGTGGTTCAGACATTTAAAGAGGATGGAACGAAATAGAATAACTTGGAGGGCATGTAAATCTGCAGTGGAAGGAAGGTGGGGTATGGGTCATCTTAGGGAAGGTTGGAGGGAGGGGGTAAATGAGGTTTTCTGTGTGAGGGGTTTGGACTTTCAGTAAGCCTACATGAGCTTGTTAGATAGGAGTGAGTGGAGATGAATGGTTTTTATGACTTGATGTGTTGTTGGAGTGTGAGCAAAGTAACATTTATGAATTCAAGAAACCGGTTAACTGGACTTGGGGTCCTGGAGGTAGGAAGTGCAGTGCCTGTGCTCTGAAGTAGGGGTGTTGATATGTTGCAGTTTATTTAACTGTAATGTAAGTATGCCTCTGGCAAGACAGTGATAAAATGAATGAATGATGAAAGTGTTTCTTGTTTTTCGGGTTACTCTACACCATGATGGGAAACAGCCGATGTGTTAGTAAAAAAAAAAAATGATTGCTCATACCAGATCAAGTGTATGGTAGTTATTATTGAGAAAATTGAAGGCAAGATGGAGAGCAGGATTGCTGATGAACAAGGAGGTTTTTAGGAAGGGTAGGGGATGTATATATTAAGTATTTACATTGAAGCATATAAATAAGCAATTATGTATTTATAAAAGGCATATTACAGGGTGGAAAGGATAGTAAAGTTCAGGTTAAGGTATGCAGGAGAGAGAGAGATTATTTTCCAGTAAAAGTAGGCCTTGGACAGGGATGCATGATATCACCATGGTGGTTTAACGTATTTATAAATGTGGTTGTAAAAGAAGTGAATGCTAGGGTATTGGGGAGAGAGTGTGGGATTAAAATATGAAATATATAATCAAAATGGGAATGGTCACAGTTGCTTTTTGCTGATGACACAGTGCTTTTAAAGAGAAGTTGCAAATGTTGGTGAATGAATTTGGGAGGGTATGACGATCTGTTGGAGTGTGAGCAGGGTAATATTTAGTGAAGGGATTCAGGGAAACCGGTTATTTTCATATAGTCGGACTTGAGTCCTGGAAATGGGAAGTACAGTGCCTGCACTTTAAAGGAGGGGTTTGGGATATTGGCAGTTTGGAGGGATATGTTGTGTATCTTTATACGTATATGCTTCTAAACTGTTGTATTCTGAGCACCTCTGCAAAAGCAGTGATAATGTGTGAGTGTGGTGAAAGTGTTGAATGATGATGAAAGTATTTTCTTTTTTGGGATTTTCTTTCTTTTTTGGGTCACCCTGCCTCGGTGGGAGACGGCCGACTTGTTGAGAGAGAGAGATGTAAAGAAGAAGATTAACCCTTTGACTGTCGCAACCCCCAATCCTGAGGTGTCTCCTGGTGTCGCAAAATTTCAAAAAAAAAAATTATTTTTTCTTATGAAATGATAGAGAATCTTTTCCCGATTGTAATGACACCAAAAACACAAAATTTGATGGAAAACTGATGGAATTATGCTCTCGCGAAGTTAGCAACCTTGGCGATATTTACAAATCGGCAATTTTGCCCTATTTTCGGCTAATTCCATTGTTCCAGTCAACCAAACTCATAGCTATTTCTTTAGAACTCCATTTTTTCTATCGATTGAGTACAAGAAACTGTTCATTTACCAATTGCAACTACCCAATAATGTGGTCAGAAATTTGCAATATGGCCAATTTCACGAAAATTAAAAAATATGACAATTTCAAAATAAGGTCCAGAATGAACAATGCAGACAATCCTGGCTCTAAAATAACATTTTCTCTGTTCATCAGTCATGTTTCCAGGCTCCTCTGATATTACTCTTGCTTTCTATTTTGAATTTTTATTCAAACAAAAAATAGAAGATTTACTGTTATGCAGACTACTGCAATACTGTAATAATTGTATAAATAACATCAACCCATTCATGACTGCATATTAGAATGGCTAGTTGGACATTTATTGGACAATGACATCATTTGTTTACTTATGAACATCTGCAAAAATCAAACATTTCCCCTATTTTGAGCTCCATTTCCAGGTTCTATTTATAGTAAAATCAATCAAAATCACCTCTATTTCTATAATATGTTTTCCTTTCTATCAAATGAGACCAAGAAAATGAGAATACAACCATAAATACTATACGAAAATAGACCACAAAGTCGGCATTTTAATTAAAAAAAATGGAGTTTTTTTTTCTCATTATGCACTGCATCCTCCAGGATTTTTTTATATGGTACACACTGACCACACAGACCCATTCTCTCACATGTGGGCCTACCAGCTTTCTCCTGCTTGATTTGAAGCCGCTAGAATTTATGAGTATATATACGTCAAACGCGGTACCTCGTAAGACATATATATACGACCTCGACAGTCAAAAGGTTAAAAATGAAGATAGGAAAGAGCAAGGTAATGAGGGTAATTAAAAATTTAGGTAATGGAAGATTGGATATCAGGTTGGAAGGGGGGGGAGTATGGAAGAAGTGAATGTGTTCAGATATTTGCGAGTGGACAGGTCTATGAAATATGAGGTGAACCAGAGAATTGACGAGCTGAAAAAAGTGGGCAGTGCATTGAGGCATCTGTGAAGACAAAGAACAATTCATGTTATAATTAGATAAATTTTACTAATTAACATAAACCTAAATAATGTACATCATAAATATTAAAGCTCAGATAATTAGTTTGCATGCAGAAACTAGAGAATACCTCTTGGCTTCAAACTTTAAAAGCTGCTTTATTTTGTGCTAAGAAGTTTTTCATTGTTATTTAGCTTTGCTAATACCTAATTTTAACCCATTTACTGTTTTAACCTCTGGAAGTAAAAGTTCCTCAGTAATGCAGTTTTTGAATTAAAAGCTTCTGAAATAGTAGTGAATCTTTTGTGAAGATAATGAACTCAGAAAAGCAAAATTTTATGATGAAAAATTAGACACATGTGCAACATCTGGGTATCTTTGTAGACATTTTGCCAAGCAGTGGCTTTATCAATACAATACAAGAATATAATGTGAACAATTATATACAAAAGATGAGGTAATCAGTCCCTCAGCCTTGGAGTTGATGAAGAGCACCATAGTCCTGAAAGAACTGAAAGCACAGTCATGGAGCTTGGTACTTGTATACCAGCATCAGGTGAAGGACGTGCAGCAGACGAAGGCATTGTCACTGGTGGGTTTGATTTCCCAGTGGAAGTAGATTATACCCAAATAAAGATACCCACATGTTGCACGTGTGTCTAATTGTTAATCTTGTTGGTGTTGTACACCATTTCTGTACAACTTGTCAGACACTTCAACATCATAGAATCTTGGCACAGAGGACATCTCCACAACCTTCTTTGTGACTGCTGGCCCATTCCTTGGGTATAACCTATTTCCACTGGTGAATCCCACCTACCAGTGACAATGCCTTCATCTGCTGCACGTCCTTCACCTGACGTTGGTATATAAGCACTAAGTTCCATAACTGTGCTTCACTTCCTTCAAGACTACAGTGCTCTTCACCAACTCCAAGGCTGTATAAAACATCATGTCCTTGTATTGATAAAGCCACTGGTTGGCGAAACGTCCTCAAATAAAGATACCCAGATGTTGAACATGTGTCTAATTCTTCATCTTGTCAGTATTGTATACCATTTATGTGCAAAGTTTTATATAAAACTTACAGAACTACACAAGTGCGAAGTTGGAGGTTGGGTAGCATTTTATGTGACTGAAATTTATCCCAACTTGAGGCCTGTTTTTAGACCAGTTCAAGTTCTCAAACCAACCTAATTCCTGTCTTCACTATTTTGCCTTCCATTCTATTGTTTAAGCTCAAGAAAATGCCCATTTAACTATCAGGACTACTCCGTAAAGTCCCCAGAAGTCTGTAATTGGGACATTTTATGCAAAATTCAACAAATTCCACATTAAAACAGCCCAAAATAAACACTGTAGGCATTCCATCCACTAAAGTAACCTTTTCTTTGTTCATTAACATTGTCTCTAGGCCTCTCCTGTATAACACTCATACTCCTGTTTTTAATCCATCATCACCAAAAAATAAAAATTTTGCCCTGTTTACCAGCAAATAAAATATAACCAAGAATAATTTGTCATGGTTTATTTGGACTGTCCATGTAATTGAAATTGACTTAGTAAAAATCCATTAACCAGACTAGGGGGGGGGGGGGGGAAGGGGATGAGCCCATCCTCAAGAAAATTGTCAAAAATCAAATATTTTCAGGCCAATTCTGGTCTGTAACTCACTAAAATCAACTCTTTAACTAGCAAGTCTTCTAATCTATCAAATGATACAAAGAAATTAATAAAACCATGACAACCACCCTACAAAATGCTTCAGATTTGCTATTTTTTCTCAAGCACAAAGTTAAAAGTTTAGCTGTTCCCCTCATGCACTACTTGGTGCTGGATTTTTTTTTTTCAACTGTGAATGCCCATTGCACATCCATTTTCTCATGTCTACATTAAAATTTACTGCTCACAGCATTATATTCCTCTTACAACCATGTATCGTGTCAAAATAAACTTCTTATTCTTATCCTAGACTTCATCTTATGAAAGCTGACAAAGCAAATGTGATGGTTATTATGGACAAGGTAGATTATAGCGGAAAAATGAACACATTATTAGAAGACGGGGATACTTATGTACCCCATAATAAGAACCCTTTGGACCAGGTTAATAGTAAGTTTAATAAAATACTTAGAACCTTACTGAGAGGTAATGAGGAATTAACTAAACAGTTATCGGCGAGATCTGCGACACTCCCTTACATGTACAGTTTGATTAAAACCCACAGGCCTGGTCTTCCAGCCAGACCTATAATTAATTCTGTAGGATTGGCATCATATGCCTTGTTAAAATGGTTGGTAAAATTATAGTAACTCCTTTGCTTGGCAACATTTCTGAAACCCACTTAAAAGACAATGTTGATCTCATCGACAAATTGCAAAATATGAACATGTCTAATGATTTTACACTTGTTAGTTTTGATGTCACTGCGTTGTTCACGAGAGTCCCTGTTCCCGACTTGCTATCTTATTTGGAAGAAAAATTAGATGAGTTCTCTTTTCCGTTTGATAAAAATACAACGAACCCTTGGTTATCGGCCATAATCCATTCCAGAACGTTGGCCTAAATCTGAAAAGGTCGAAAACTGAAATAATATTTCCCATAAGAATTAATGTAAATGCAATTAATCCATTCCAGACACCCAAAAATATTAAAAAAAAAAATACATTTTTTAAAGATTAACTATAGTTTTACATACACAAAACAATGAGAACTAAATGAAATAAATAAATGAACATTTAAATCACTTTAAATACCTTTATTGAAGACTCTTGTTGGCTTATGGAAGACAGGGAGGAGGAGAGAGGGAGGACTGATTATTGTTTGGAAGGGGAATCCCCCTCCATAAGGACTTCAGGTATCAAAGCCCTCTCTGGGGTTACTTCCCTTCTTTTTCTTTTACTGCCACTAGGTCCAGCTTGAGAGTCAGTGCACCCCTGTCACACCAAAAAACTGTCCAGAGAGGTCTGTTTCTGGCATCTCTCTAAGATTTGCCTGAAGTGGGTCAAGGCATTGTCACTGAACATGTTGCAGATATGGCTTGTTTCAGCTTGGCCAGGGTGATATTTCTCTACAAAACTTTGCAACTCACTCCACTTTGCACACATGTCCTTAATCACTGAAGAAGGCACATTCTTCCCTCTCTCTTCCTTCTCCTCTACAGCAATTTCCTCAGCTGTGGTCTGTTGCTGTTGCAGATGAAGGTCTTGCAGCACTTCAGTGGTTAGCTATTCCCTGTGGTCCTCCACCAACTTTTCCACATCCTGGCCACTCACATCCAACCCCATGGACTTCCCCAAAGAGACAATAGATTCCACAACAGGCGTAGGGTCGTCAGGGTCAGCCTCCTTATCGAGGACACATTCTGGCTACAATTTTCTCCAAGCAGAGTTGAAAGTTCTGGAAGTCACTCCCTGCCAAGCCTTACTTATAAGGCTTATGCAGTGGAGGATAGTGAAATGATTCCTCCAGAACTGTCTTAGGGTCAAGCCAGTGTCCGAGATAACTTCAAAGCACTTTGAAACATTGCTTTCGTGTAGAGTTTTTTGAAGTTAGAAGTGACCTGCTGGTCCATGGGCTGGATGAGAGGAGTGATGTTAGGAGGCAAGAACTTCACTGTTATAAAATTGAAGTCCCTAAACAAATGGTCTTCCATGTCTGGAAGGTAAGCAGGAGCATTGTCCAGTACCAGGAGGCACTTGAGTGGCAATTTATTTTCCTGGAGGTATTTTTTCACACTGAGGCCAAACACTACTAGCTTTCCACAACACGCACAATTTACTTTTGACGACATTGTTTTTCTTGAACACTCTGGGATTTTGATAGTGATACACCAGTAAAGACTTCACTTAGAAATCCCCACTAGCATTACCACAGAACAAAAGAGTTATCCTATCCTTCATAGGCTTGTGTCCTGGCAATACCTTTTCCTCCTGCGTGATGTAGGTCCTCTTTGGCATTTTCTTCCAAAAGAGGCCTGTTTTGTTGCAATTGAACACTTGTTGGGGGAGGAATCCTTCAGCCTCTACGTACTCCTTGAATTCATGCACAAATTCTTCAGCTGCACGTTTGTCTGAACTTGCAGCCTCGCCATGCCTTACAACACTTTATATGCCACTACACTTCTTAACCGTTAAACGGTCCAAATGTATATATACGTTTACTCGCGTAGCGCCCCAAATTTTTTGAGGAAAAAAAATCCTTTCTTTTAAAAGGAAAAAAAGAGCATATGGTACCCAGGCATCCCCAATTATTTTAATATAGCACACAGTGAGTGCGCACACCCATTCTCTCATGTCTAGGTGACTCAGGCTTATTGTGGCAATGTTGAATGAATGATTGACAAAGAAAATGTATATATACGTTTGGGGCACTACGCGCATGACCGTATATGTACGTTTGGACCGTTTAAGGGTTAAATCTCTCAAATCAGCCTTTGCTGGCCCTAAATTCACTAACAGCAGCACTCGTTCCAGGCATTTTATTCACAAGATCCGCATGTAACTGCCTTGTCTTTTCACAAATGATCGACTCCACAACACTATCTCCCGCCAATTGTTTATCGTTGATCCACATCAACAATAACCTCTCCACATCTTCAGTTATTGGTGACCTTTATTTCGTTAGCATATTTACCCCTTTCACAACATTAGCTTCCTTGATTTCTACTTTCTTTGCCAGAATGGAAGTGATTGTTGATTTGGATTTCCCACACATCCTGGCAAGCTGGAGCACACGTACACCACTCTCATACTTTGCTTCAATTTCTTTTTTTAATTCCATCGTGTTTCTCACTTTCTTTACCACAGGAACTTTACGAAGGAACTTTCTTTGGGCCCATGGTGGCTTATTTCGCAGTTGCAGTCAGTAAGCACCCAGAAAAACAATGGATTAATGTATAATGAAGTGTTTGGATGAATGCGCAGAGTCTTCCTCGCTCTCCGAGAGAGACAGCCAAACTGACTCACGAACCCGGTAGGGTGGCAGGATGGACACATCCGATACAGCCAATTTCCGAGTTGACAGCCGAAATCCGGGATAGAATATCGGCCAAAAAAGTGGCCGAAATTCTTCTCTGTATGTTCTCCGAGTCCATATCCATCCTGTAGTAAGGGGACCAAAACTGAGTGGCATAATCCAAATGAGACCTCACTAGTGAGATATAGAGCTGTAAAATAACTTTTGGACTAATGTTACTTATACTTCTAGAGATAAATCCTAGTATAATCTGTTAGCGAAATAATCTTGCGAATTAATTTTCCCCATAAGCGCACGCCCACTAAGGCACTGACTGTCTTGGCTTTAGATTTCTGCTTACCACTTCCCTTCTTCTTTTAATGACTAGGACCCTTCAAGTCACTTTTTCATATCTCTGTATGATCAAGCTCTACTTCACCTAGAAGTTTATATAGCTTCGAGGGGTTATTTTCTTGTTACTTATTTTCCAAGGACTAGTACCTTACACTTATCCACATCGGTGCGGGTTTTTAATCTATGCATCTGCTATGCGGAAAAATTTTGCAGACCAAGACATTAATTTGTCCAAATCCTCCTGGAGTTCATTACCTTACACTTATCCACATTGTTATCCTCCTCAGAATGAATTATACGGCCTATCTTTGTATCATCAGCAAATTTACTCATGTCAATCGTAATCCCTTCATCAAGGTCATTAATGTAAATTATGAACAAGAGAGGTACTCTATTGAAGGCTTTACTAAAATCCAAATAAACAATATCATATTCTTTATCACTGTCCATTGCCTGAAATGTTCTATTGAAGAATGTCAGTAAATTTGTCAGGCAGGTACGACCTCTCGTGAACCCATACTGAGATTCATTAATCAAATTATGCTCTTCAAGGTGACTTCTAATAATGGCAGCTATAATTGATTCTAATAACTTGTCCACTATAGATGTCAGGCTAATTGGAGGGTAATTTGAAGGAGTGGACTTATCCCCTGATTTGAATATAGGAACCACATTAGCCATCTCTCACAACTCTGGAACAACACCGGTAAGGATGGATACATTAAAAACACTCATTAATGGCTGACTAAGCTCCATCTTGCATTCCTTAACCCTTTGAGGGTTTTTGACGTACTAGTACGCCTAAATTCTAGCGCCCTCAAATCTAGTGGGAGAAAGCTGGTAGGCCTTCATATGAAAGAATGGGTCTATGTGGTCAGTGTGCACAGTCTAAAAAAAATCCTGCAGCACACAGTGCATAGTGAGAAAAAAAAACTTTGACCGTTTTTTTGTATAAAACAGCGACTTTGCACTGTATTTTCGTATGGTATTTATTGTTGTATTCTAGTTTTCTTGGGGTCATTTTATAGAATGGAAGACATTACAGAAATTGAGATGATTTTGACTGGTTTTACAATGAAAGGTACCTTGAAATTGAGCTCAAAGTAGCAGAAATGTTCGATTTTTACCAAATTTCAAAAGTAAACAAATCGTGCCAAGCGTGCAATACACGTCAACTGGTGAGTTTAATATTCTTTCACAAGTGCGCCAATAATAATTATACCATTTTTTACACTAATGCAGTAGTCTGCATAACAGTAAATCTTATATTTTTTGTGAGAATAAAAATTCAAAGTGGAAAGCAAAAGAATATAAGAGGAAATGTCATTTTAGTGCCAGGAATGTCTTTCTTGTTTATTCTAGACCCTATTCGGAAATTGGCATCTTTTGAAATTTGTGTGAAATTGGCAAAATTGCTAAATTCTGACCACTGTACTGGATAGTTGAATTTCATAAATGGGTGGTTTCTTGCACCCATTCGATAGAAAAAATGGAGTTCTAGCGAAATATTCATGTTTTTTGTCGACTAGTACAGTGGAATTGGCCGAAAATGGGGCTCAAAGTGGGCAAAATCGCCGATGCGTGAACATCGCCGAGACCGCTAACTTCGTGAGAGCATAATTCCGTAAGTTTTCCATCAAATTTCAAACTTTTGGTGTCCTTATGATCGGGAAAAAATTCTCTATCTTTTCATAAGAGAATTTTTTTTTTTTTTTTAAATTTGGCCGACCCTGAGAACGAGTTTCGGAGAGGGCCTGTCGACCCTCAAAGGGTTAAGTACCCTTGAAAACAACTCATCGGGTCCCGGGGACTTATTTTGCTTCAGTTTGTCTATCTGTTTGATAACCATGTCCCTCGTGACAGTAATATTAAGTTAATTTGAATTCATCAGTAACTGAATAATTGTTAATTTCTGGAATCTCGTTTATGTCTTCCTGTGTAAAAACTGACAAAAAATAGTCATTAAATAAGGAACACATTTCCAGTTCCTTATCCATCAGCTGTCCATTCCCAATTTTCAGAGGTCCTACTTTTTCCTTCACTTTCGTCCTATACACTTGAAAGAAGCCCTTTGGATTGGTCTTTGATTCATTAGCAACTCTAATTTCATATTCATGTTTAGCCTTTCTAATCCCCTTTTTTACTTCTCTTTTAAGCTGAACATATTGGTCAGTAAGGTTAACCTCTCCTCTTCTGATGCGCCTATAAATTCCCCTTTTCTCCCCTAATAGATGCTTTAGCCTCCTGTTAACCCATTTGGGATCGTTATTATTAGACCTAATTTCTCTCTGGGGAATGTATATACTCTGAGCACGGTGTACATTATTAAGAAATAAATCATAATGCAGATCCCTTCGTAATCATAAGTATGATCGTCGAAGAAATGCTGAACACTGACAATGATGCACCTGTTGTGCATTCTTTGAGTGATGGTGAAATTAGATGAATTGTGATGTATAAATAAGCCGTAGAGTTGATATTAGCATCATATTGAAATATTTTGTCGTGCCTCCTAAGAGCAGGAATTCCGCTGGAACGGATTAATGCCATTTCATTTAATTTAAATGAGGAAAATTGACTCGGCATACTAACAAATCGGGATACAAACGAGGTCATGGAACAGATTAAATTCGTAAGCCAAGATTCCACTGTACGTATATTCTTATTCTCGTTACCTGTAATCATAACCCGGCCTTAAGTGAGAATTCATCACTTATTTATGAACCCTTGGAGACCATATATATATAAGCAATCAATTAGTTACTGCCATTTTAGTATTACGCTAGGTTTAAGTATGCTTGAAATGCTCTGCATAACCAGGGGCTTTCTGCATGCATGCCTAAATGTCACCTTTCTCTGTACAAACATTGTATCATGCTGAAATAAAAGTTAGTTTTATTTTTTTTTTCAACAAACCGGCCATATCCCACCAAGGCAGGGTGACTAAACAGAAAAATGAAAGTTTCTCTTTTTAAATTTAGTAATTTATACAGGAGAAGGGGTTACTAGCCACTTGCTCCCAGCATTTTAGTTGCCTCTTATGACACGCATGGTTTACGGAGGAAGAATTCTGTTTCACTTCCCCATGGAGATAAGAGGAAATAAACAAGAACAAGAACTGATAAGGAAATAGAAGAAAACCCAGAGGGGGGATGTGTATATATTTTTTGTACAGTGTGATCTAAGTGTAAAGATTAAAGATTTTTATTTCTTTGCAGTGTTTACAATGTGTGATTGCAATTTTGATTAGTTAAGTACGAAGAAAGCCACTATCATGCTGGAGCATTTTTGGCAGTAGCAAGACATACCTGAAGCCTTGCATGTTTATGAGAGAAAAAAAGACACCATCATGTAAAACAATTACAGGTTTCCATTTCACACTCACTTGGCAGGACAGTAGAGTGTCTTCCAGGGGAGTTGCTGTCTACCAACCTACTACCTAGGATTATTATTATTATTATTTCTTACTTTTATTAACATAGCAACTGTTTCCCACCAAGGCAGGGTGAACCAAAAGAGAAGAAACATTTTCATCATCACTGACTCCATCACTGCCTTGTCAGAGGTGTGCTGGCACAACAGTTAACAAAAACTGTATTTTGTGGACACAGTGGTGGCCCATGCTAACCTTCCTATGGTGTCTAGAAATATACCATGTTGGATGAATGTTGTTAGCCCAGCATGGTCCAGTGGATAGTGCACTAGCCTGGTAGTTTTATAACTAGAATGTAATAGGTTCTAGATCCACCTGTTCTGTAATTTAATCTGAAACATTTTCATTCTCAAAAGAAAACCACTTGATATAAAAAGCATTTTTGGAAAACAAATCTTAAAATATAAATACATACTACTGTACTTATACAATGTTTATTACTATTTGAAAGTAAAAAATAAAATAGTGCTAAATGTAAAATATTTGACAAATATTCTTAGAAAAATTAAGCAAGTAAATTAAATTAGAGAATATTTTGGGTCAGGAGCACATCTACAGTTATAACTTGGGTGTCTATGGAAAAATAGGTTCTGAGTCTTGAACAGTTTTCAGGAATACATTAATGTCGTAAGCGAGGGATCTACTATAATGTCTTTTTTTATGAAACTACAGTAATAAATTTAGCGGTCTTATTGTACAGGTATTTTTTTATTGCCTACTTTTGTGCAGAATACATTAATGCATAAAAGTTACCTAAATTGGAGTCTTATAAATATACTGATTTTAACAGGAACTGAAAAAATTGCAAGTTTCTATACTCATTCTCATTAAAAAATTTTTCATGCGAGCTTCTTCTAAGTGTGTAGCATTGAAAAAGGGCTTTCTAAGATAAGAGCATTTTTACCAATATAGATCTAATTTATGAATGGGTAAATGTTTTTCAACAAGATAATTCTGGCTTTCATCATCCTCTTCTATGCCACCTCAGGATAAACAAGAAGTTAAAGGAAAGGTAAGAGAAGCATTAACAGTAAATTGTGTACTAGAGTTCAGCTCCTTTACTATTCTTCATTTCCTTACTACTTTTTACTCCTTTATTTGTTAGCCTCATGGGTGTTGTATGTCATTTATAAGTAATAGGGTTGGTGGTTGTTTGCCCTTAGTCTTAGTGGATGTAATACAGTTTTGTATATTATAATTCATATCCTGTATATACATGAACTGTAAAGCATGTAAACTAAAGGTTAGCATGCACACAATAAACAAAATTCCTGGGGAGCAATCAGTCTAGGTGCTTGTTATTTCTGTCTCACTTTTTTTCTCTGGCCAATGGAACCTAGATCATCATCTCTCCAAACTTAGTCTGTTTAATTTGAAAATTGTCCCTTTATTGGTACATGGAATAAATATTCTCATACAGCAGAACCTCAGTTGTCGACTGCATTACTTGTCGAATAAATCAGTTTTTGAACAAGGAATTCAAGAAAAAATGTAATAGTAAACTCCAGGTAAACTCCAGGTGTTCATATGTTCTCTTGGTTGTTGACTGACAACACGAATGGCTCGGGTCACGTTCTTACTAACTCGCGTGCTATAAACTCTCTTGAGCTTTTGTTGTGCATCTTGTGAACTTTTTTGTTATTTTGTGGTTTTGGTGCAGTTTTTTTAAGTGCAAGATCAGCCATCATGGGTCCAAAGAAGGATAAAGAGGTAAAAGCAAAAAGTTGTAAAAAGCACTGATGAGTTTAAAAAAGAAGTCATTAGAAAGTATGAAGAAGGTAGGCTCTGAGTGGTTGATATGGCAAAACTTTCTGATAAATCAGCATCTACCATTAGCATGATACTGGGCCAAGGGGAAAAAATTAAAGCAGCTGCCTTGCAAAAGGCTTGAAAGTGCTATCAAAGCAAAGGCAACAAATTATTGAGGAGGTTGAAAAACTTTGTTGATTTGGATAAACGAAAAACAGTTACACGATGATAATATTTCAGAAGTCATTATTTGTGAAAAAGCGAGGCAGTTGCATGATAACCTCCTGAAAAAAAAACCTGGAACAAGTGCTGAAACTCAATCCTTCAAGGCTAGTAGGGGTTGGTTTGATAATTTGGGGGAAAAGAAGTGGCATTCATAGTGTGACTAGGCATGGGGAGGCTGCCAGTGCTGACAAAGTGGCTGTTGAAAAGTATGTTACTGAATTCCAAGAGTATGTAGAGACTGAGGGGTTTGTCCCCAACAAGTGTTTGTGACAAGACAGGCCTCTTCTGGAAGAAAATGTCCAAGAGGACCTACATAACTGAAGAGGAAAAGTCAATGCCAGGACACAAGCCAATGAAAGACAGGCTCTCTCTCTTACTGTGTGGTAATGCAGGTGGGGACTTGAAATTGAAGCCCTTACTTGTTTACCATTCCAAAAATCTCCAAGTTTTTAAGAAGAACAATATTATGAAAAGCAAACTGGCTGTAATGTGGAGGGCCATCACAAAAGCTTGGGTAACAAGACAATTTTTTATTGAGTGGGTTCTTGAGATCTTTGCTCCCACTGTCAAAAAGTACAGTAGGGCCCCGCTTTATGGCATTTTGCCCTACTGCACTCCACTAATACGGCAATTTCAAATTATGAGCACATCTCTCTATTATGTCTGGAAACTTTCCAAAATTTCAAGTGTTTTAAAGTTATTGCATATTTTATAGGTGCTCTGATAATAATACTTGTGTACCTGTACCTGTACCTACATGCTGTGCTGGTGTGCAGGTACACATTAAGACTAGAGTGTCCCTCTAGTCTTAATGCCATAGTAATATAGTACATAATAATAACCACTCTTGGACACATTAAATGTCTTATTTTATGTTAATATAGACATTTTTATTAATTTATCTATGATATTTTCTTCAAAATTACATAAACACATTACATAGCATATAAACATGCTATGTTTATATGCTATGGAGGTGTGATAGCCAGACGGAGGGAAAACATTACGTTTTCTCTGGTCCAGCACAAGAGAAAACGTGTATGAATCTGCATTTGGCCTAGTCACTTCCCTTAACACTCCACTTTTGTTTACAATTCTCGGCATGAATTATTCATTGCTTCTCCCTTCATTTATGATGGCGTGTAAAGGTAATTGTTAGAAACGATTAAATTCAGTGAACAAGGTATGTCGATGGTAATAATATGGCTCTGGGCCGCAGTGTAGGTAGCCGGTAGGTATAGCCCAGGTGAGCTATACCTACCGGCTACCTACACCTGACTTCCTACAAATAAATACTACTCACCTCTCATCCAACATTAAGACTACACGTACAATATTTTAAGGTAAATAATGAGTGTACTGTATGTGTAATTTATCTCTCTGGGCTGCTTTAAATATCATATGTATTAGGTTTGGGATGGGGAGCCAGGGCTACCTACACCTGACTTCCTACAAATAAGTGCTACTCACCTCTTGCCCTACATTAATAAAACTACAAATATTTTAAGATAAGTAATGAATGTACTGTGTATGTACAGTGGAACCTCAAATATCGAACTTTCTTTGGTCCAGAAGGCTGTTCGAGTGTCTTTACCGAATGAATTTATTCCCATGAGGAATAATGTAAATTAGGTTAGTCCATTTCAGACCCTCAAAAATACACTTATAAAAGCACTTACAAAAATACACTTACATAATTGGTTGTGTTGGGAGCAGTTCGAGTTTTGAGGTTCCACTGTATTTTACTTTTTATTGTGTTTTTTAATGCCTATTCTATTACTAACTTAATATAAGTTAGGGTAAACTTGTTGTCTGGCATTTATATGCATTTATAAGTGGGAAAAAATGGTTCTGCTTTCCGGCGATAGCCTGGAACCTAACTTGCCGTAAAAAACAATTGCCGCTCAGGCCTTTTTATGTTCTTATGGATAATGCTCCTACTCACCTTCCAAGCTTGGAAAATGAGTTGCTGGAGGAGTTCAGTTTTATAACTGTAAAGTTCTTGCTTCCTAACACTACTCCTGTAATCCAGCCCATGGACCAGCAGGTCATTTCTAACTTCAAGAAACTCTACACCAAAGCACATTTTGAAAGATGCTTTGAAATCACTTCAGAAACAAATTTAACCCTCAGGGAGTTCTGGAGGGACCGTTTCATTGTCTTCACCTGCTTGAGGCTTATAGACAAAGCCTGGGGGAATGTGTCTTCCAGGACCATGCAGTCAGCATGGAAGAAACCGTGGCCTGACTTTGTGGCAGCCAGGGATTTTGGAGATTTTGAAGATGAGTCTGAGCCAGTAGAAGATATTGTGTCACTGGGGAAGACCCTGAGCCTAGAGATGACTGAAGATGATGTGGAGGAGTTGGTGGAGGAGCATAGAACTGACTCACCACAAAAGAACTTACAAATTTTCAGGAGTAGCAACAGATTTCAGTGGAGGAGCTGTCATCGGGGGAAGAAGATGGAAGGGATGATGTGCCCACTGCACTTATCAAGGAAATGTGTGCTAAATGGCATAAAGTGCAGGAGTTTGTTGAAAAATACCATCCAGACAAAGTGGCCATCTGTCTCTCTAACATGTACAATGACAGTGTAATGTCTCAGTTTAGACAGATGTTAAAACAGAGTTAGAAACAAACCTCACTGGACAGGTTTTTTAGAACCAGTGAGCCAGAACAAAGTGTTAGTGGTGAAAAGAGACAAAGAAGAGAACACCAGAACAGCTCTTAGCTTGTCAATAAAGTTAGGAATCTTTAACCTGTATATGGCTTGTCAATAAAACTAGGGATCCTTGACCCAACCTTGTCAAACCCGGTGTAAGAAGAAAAAAAAAAAAAAGGACAATTGCCTGACATATCAATAGAAGGTAACTCCCCTTTCAAGCAGTAACATACCCCCTCCTCTACTTCACCTTCTGCTTCCAGTATGTCATGATGTCTCCTCTGACAGGTAAGAGGCAGTTAAATTTTCATTTACTGTACAGTATTTCAGTTAAAGTTTCTTTTAGTATTCATTTTTACAGTTTTACATAGTAGCACATTTTTAATAAATTATTGTTATTTGGGGTCTGGAACAGATTAATTCTATTTGCATTATTTTTTATGGGAAAAATTGTTTTGGTTGTCATTCGTTTTGGTTGTTGAATCGACATCTAGAACAAATTAAATTCAACAACCAAGGTTCCACTGTACTTCTGATCTAATGAACAAATGGCTTTAGTCTGTTAAATTGAGGGTTTGCTCTTGATTTACATAGTAAACAGACACTTTACAAAAATTTGAACTTTGTCACCATCAAAACTATTCCATTTATACAGGTATTTTAACTAAAACATAATATTGGATTAACTACAGTTTGGTGAATAAAACAATAATGGATTAAGTTTTATTTTTTTTATTATTAACACACCAGCCATCTCTCATGGATGTAGGGTGACTCAAAAGAAACACAATTACAATCAGTCATTCAGTATTTGCCTTGCCATAAATGCAATTATCACAATTCAAATAACCTTTCAAACTGTAATGTCCCCACCCCTCCTTCAGAGTGTAGGTGGTGTACTTCCCACCTCCAGGATTCAAGTTCAGTTAACCAGTTTCCTGATTTCCTTCATATATGTTGCCTTGCTCTAACTCCAAAAGCACCTCAAGCCATAAAAACCATTTGTTTCCACTCTAATCTAACATGTTCAAACAAGCATGGGGATCCTCAAGCCTCTAGCACTTAAAACCTTTATCCCCTACCCCTCCTTCCTTCCACCCCAGCTTTGTAAACCCTCTTTGTCATCCAATTCATCTCCATCCTCTCTAAATTAAAAAAAACACTTCTAAAATACCTTGTCAGCACTCTTAGCCCTAAAGAGGTGTACTTCTAAAAATAGTATTCATCCTTTATACCCAGATATGCTGTATCCAGTTTGGATAGATAATAAAATGCAGACACTCCTCACGTAACGACGGAGTTCCATTCCTAAGACCACATGAGTAAACGAATTCATCACTAAGCGAGGAACTACCCCTTACTGATACTTGTAATTGTAATTACTCTACAGTATAAAAATGATGTACCAAAAAAATTCAAATTACAGTGTAAGAAAGAGACATTCACATTAACATTTTAGTCATCGAATCCTTCAGACTACTGGTTCAGGATCATCATTGTCATCATCAGAGTTATCAGCAGGGTTATCAGGAGCTGTAGTCAAGCTGAAGGCAAGATTTTCCTTTTCACTGACATCTTGTACTATGGGGTGCACAATAAAGTACAAATTTGTACAAATATAGTCTTGGAGACTGTAAAAGCCAGTGTACTGAGTGGCTGTGGGGACGAGACTGACATGCTTGACACTGAGACACCACGCTGCCCATTTCCACGACCCAAGTTCTCATATGGCATACAATACTGACTGGTCAGAGCCAGTCATAACTCAAACAGTCAGTAAATGAGTACATTGCTAAGTGAAGAGTGTCTGTACTGTATAATCACTCTCTGTAGGTAGTTTGGTAGACAGCAACCACCCAGGGAAGTACTGTCATCCTGTGGTAGTAAGTTGCTAGACAGCAACCACCCAGGGAGGTACTACTGTCCTGTGATAGTATGTTGGTAGACTGCAATCGCCCAGGGAGGTACTACCATCCTGTGGTGTAGTAGGTTGGTAGACAGCAGCCATCCAGGGAGGTACTACTGTTCTGTGGTAATAGGTTGGCAACCACCCAGGGAGGTACTACCGTCCTACCAGGTGAGTGTAAAACAGAAATCTGTAATTGTTTTGCATGATGGTAGGATTGCTGGTGTCTTGTTTGTCTGTCTCCTCAACACGCGGGATACCAAGTATATCTTGCTACTTCTACTTACACTTTTGTCACACTACACATGCATGTAATGCATGTATATAAATACCCATCTGGGTTTTCTTCTATTTTCTTAATACTTCTTGTTTTTGTTTATTTCCTCTTGTCTCCATGGGGCAGTGGAACAGAATTCTTCCTCCGTTAGCCATGAGTGTTGTAAGAGGCGACTGAAATGTTGGGAGCAAGTGGCTAGTAACCCCTTTTCCTGCATCAGTCACTAAATTTAAAAAGAAGAACTTTGTTTTTTCTTTTTAAATTTAAAAAGTTTGGTTTTTCTTTTTAGGTCACCCAACCTGATGGGATACGGCCGGTTCACTGAAAAAATAATCATTCTCATTACAATACTATATTACATTTTAAACTATGAGTTTGATCACCCATTATTGAAGTAAATGTGAGTCTTACCACAATTTTAATTCATGATCCTCACCCATATGTACCTCACTAGGATTAATTATACCTTTTGAAAACCCATACTGTTTTCTAATTTCTGCTCTCTGAATTTTTTGCATAAAGAAATGTATAAATTCATGGATTATGTGGATTAAAATAAGGGTCAGATGTGAAAAGTGAGGAGGGGGAGAGAGAGATTTTGGGAGATGTTAAGCAAGTGTTTAGGAACTTTTGAACTAAGTGTGAGAGTAATTGGGGTAGGGGACCTAAATGCTAAGGTAGGAGAAAAGATTAGAGAGGGTGTGGTAGGTAAGTTTGGGGTACCAGGTGTAAATGAAAACGGGAAGCCTTTGATTGAACTTTGTATAGAAAGGGGTTTGGTAATAGGTTATACATACGTTCTCTTTCTTTCAACACACCGGCCGTATCCCACCGAGGCGGGGTGGCCCAAAAGAAAAAACCAAAGTTTCTCCTTTCAAATTTAGTAATATATACAGGAGAAGGGGTTACTAGCCCCTTGCTCCCGGCATTTTAGTCGCCTCGTACAACACGCATGGCCTACGGAGGAAGAATTCTGTTCCACTTCCCCATGGAGATAAGAGGAAATAAACAAGAACAAGAACTAGAAAGAAAATAGAAGAAAACCCAGAGGGGTATGTATATATACGCTTGTACATGTATGTGTAGTGTGACCTGAGTGTAAGTAGAAGTAGCAAGACGTACTTGAAATTTTGCATGTTCATGAGACAGAAAAAAGGACACCAGCAATCCTACCATCATGTAAAACAATTACAGGCTTTCGTTTTACACTCACTTGACAGGACGGTAGTACCTCCCTGGGCAGTTGCTGTCTACCAACCTACTACCTAGGATTATACATACGTATTTTAAGAAAAAAGGATAAGTGAGTAAACAAGATATGATACAGTAAAACCTCGGCTTATGAGTGCCCCACCATATGAGTTTTTCAGGATACAAGCAGTCACTTGGTTGATTTTTTGTTTCTGGATACAAGCAAAAATTCAGGATGCGAGGTTCCCCCTCAAACAACTTTTTTTTTAAACCTCCAGATCTTACAAAAATAAAGGTGAATATATAATTGTAGTTCATTGTCGTGATGTATTATGTTGTTTTTACTGCTTAAGACTATAACTGCAACAGAAATAATAGTATTTCTTACCTTAAATTGTGGGTGCTGGTGTTTGTCAACTGTGAAGAGAGAGGAGAATTATGCTGTGGCCCTACTGGGCTGAGGTGGACGGTAGAGGTTCTGGTACTGAAGTCGATGGTTGTACTGTAGTGTGCATAAATTCGGTAATTTATTTCTGTTCTATTTTACTCTGTAGTACATTATACAACTGATGGTAAGGCATCACCTGCTCTAGACACCATTTCAGGGTCCTCTTCAGTGAAAAAGTCTAACTTTAAGTCATTCAGTAAGCCAGTCAAGTCATTCAGTAAGCCAGTCAAGTCATTCAGTAAGCCAGTCAAGTCATTCAGTCAGTCAGTTAAGTCAAGTCAGTAAGTCAGATGCTGTGCCCAGCATCTCTTCTCCATCATGAACCTCCACCAGCATCTCTTCTCCACCATCAACTACCAACATTTCTTCTCCAAGGTAAATGCTTTAGTACGTACTACATAATTTCTTTACATTGTTTTCCTTATGAAACTATGAAGTGATCTAATGCAGTTTGCCTGACAAACACTCTGTTTTCTGTTGTAATAAGAGCATGGGAAGGTATGTAGCCAGAAGCAGGAATGACCACTGTAGTGGCACTATAGACCCCAACAACAGCAATGGCCATAGTATTTTATTCATTCTAGTGTATATATCATGTTTCTATGTTATTAACCCTTTGAGGGTCGACAGGCCCTCTCCGAAACTCGTTCTCAGGGTCGGCCAAATTAAAAAAAAAAAAAAATTATTTTCTCTTATGAAAAGATAGAGAATCTTTTCCCGATCATAAGGACACCAAAAGTTTGAAATTTGATGGAAAACTTGCGGAATTATGCTCTCGCAAAGTTAGCGGTCTCGGTGATGTTTACGCATCGGCGATTTTGCCCACTTTGAGCCCCATTTTCGGCCAATTCCACTGCACTAGTCGACAAAAAACATGAATATTTCGCTAGAACTCCATTTTTTCTATCGAATGGGTGCAAGAAACCACCCATTTATGAAATTCAACTATCCAGTACAGTGGTCAGAATTTAGCAATTTTGCCAATTTCACACAAATTTCAAAAGATGCCAATTTCCGAATAGGGTCCAGAATAAACAAGAAAGACATTCCTGGCACCAAAATGACATTTCCTCTGGTCATTAGTCACGTCTCAAGGCCCCTCTTATATTCTTTTGCTTTCCACTTTGAATTTTTATTCTCACAAAAAATATAAGATTTACTGTTATGCAGACTGCTGTATTAGTGTAAAAAATGGTATAAATATTATTGGTGCACTTGTGAAAGAATATTAGACTCACCAGTTGACGTGTATTACACGCTTGGCACGATTTGTTCACTTTTGAAATTTGGTAAAAATCGAACATTTCTGCTACTTTGAGCTCAATTTCAAGGTACCTTTCATTGTAAAACCAGTCAAAATCATCTCAATTTCTGTAATATGTCTTCCATTCTATAAAATGAGACCAACAAAACTAGAATACAACAATAAATACCATATGAAAATACAGTGCAAAGTCGCTGTTTTATTCCAAAAAAATGGTCAAAGTTTTTTTTTTCTCATTATGCACTGTGTGCTGCAGGATTTTTTTTAGACTGTGCACACTGACCACATAGACCCATTCTTTCATATGAAGGCATACCAACTTTCTCCCACTAGATTTGAGGGCGCTAGAATTTAGGCGTACTAGTACATCAAAAACCCTGGGTCGTAAGCCGTACTAGTACGTCCGAAACCCTCAAAGGGTTAATATTGTTTATTATGTCATATTAGATAAGTTGTGATAGATAAATCAACAAAATACTGAAGTATTTTGTTGTACTGAAGTATTTTGTCGTGCCTGGAATTCCTCTTGAATGGATTAATGTCATTTCAATTAATTTAAATGAGGAAAATTGACTCAACATACGAGCAAATCGGGATACAAGCAAGGTCACGGAACAAATTAAACTCGTAAGCCGAGGTACTACTGTATAGGGCATAATGATATTAGTTTGTTGGACTATGTATTGGTAGATAAAAGACTTAAGAGATTGGTGAAGGAATGTAAAAAGAGAGCAAATTTTGTCAAGAATAAGGAAAAGTTTTGGAGTGAGATTAACAAGTCAAGAAAGTCTAGGGAGCAAATGGATTTGACAGTTAAAAATAAGAGAGGAGAGGTATTAGATAGAGAGTTAGAGGTATTGGGAAGATGGAGGGAATATTTTGAGGAACTGTTGAATGTTGATGAAAACAGGGAAGCTCTGATTTCGTGCAAAGGGCAGGGAAGTATAACATCTTGTAGGAGTAAGGAAGAGCCAGTTGTGAGTGTGGGGGAGGTGCATGAGGCAGTGGGTAAAGCAGCTGGGATTGATGGGATAAAGACAGAAATGTTAAAAGCAGGTGGGGATATAGTTTTGGAGTGGTTGGTGCTTTTATTTAATAAATATATGGAAGAAGATAAGGTACCTAAGGATTGGTAGAGGGCATGCATAGTCCCTTTGCATGAAGGCAAATGGGACAAAAATGAGTGCAAAATTATAGGGAATAAGCCTGTTGAGTATACAGGTCCGCCATCACAAATCCGTTAATCAGTTATTCGGTTCCTTCAGTTATTCGGCACTAATTTTGGCTAGCATAATTTCAAATTTCCAGGATCGCCACACCAACCTGCTGGTACTGTTTGGTGGCGCTACTTGCTGCATAAGTCATTCCAATTTCTCTTTCTCCATTTATTGTTTTAACCTGCTTGCTTTTAGCCCTAGCCATGGTTCCAGTGAATAAAAGAAATGCTTCTCATTATGTAAAGCACCTACACAGTACATTATCCATTAAAGATAAGGTGGCTTTGAAGCCACTGTCGGTTGCCATGAGCTCAGTCTCATGAAGCAGGAGAATATGCTTTATTATTGCGCTTATATCAACATTACAGCTTATTTGCCTATCACAATTGATCTAATATGATATAAGAAACAATATAAATAACATAAAACATGTTAAATGCTCCAGAATAAATAATATTTGGCATAACACCGAGCAGTTCGACGGAGGTATGAAGAGGATATGGTATACAAATACCATTCTCCTATCCCTGTCTTCGGGGCTTATACAGTGGACCCCCGCATACCGTTGGCCTTGCAAAACGTTAAATCCGCATACCGCTACATTTTATCGCCAAGATTTTGCCTCGCATACCGCTAAAAAACCCGCTCAACGCTGTTCGTCCGAGACGCGTCTAATGTGCGCCCTTAGCCAGCCTCACATGTTCCGCCGGTGGCATTGTTTACCAGCCAGCCTCCGCGGTAACATCCAAGCATACAATCGGAACATTTCGTATTATTACAGTGTTTTTGGTGATTTTATCTGCAAAATAAGTGACCATGGGCCCCAAGAAAGCTTCTAGTGCCAACCCTACAGCAATAAGGGTGAGAATTACTATAGAGATGAAGAAAAAGATCATTGATAAATATGAAAGTGGAGTGCGTGTCTCCGAGCTGGCCAGGTTGTATAATAAACCCCAATCAACCATCGCTACTATTGGTGGTACAGCTGCTGCTGCTGCTGTACCACCGTCAGCTGCTGCTGCTGCTGTAGTACCGTCTGCTGCTGCTGTAGCATCGTCTGCTGCAGCTGTAGCACTGTCAGCTGCTGCTGCTGTTGTACCACTGTCAGCTGCTGCTGCTGCTGTTGTAGTACCGTCTGCTGCTGCTGTAGTACCGTCTGCTGCTGCTATAGCATCGTCTGCTGCTGCTGTAGCATCGTCTGCTGCTGCTGTAGCACTGTCAACTGCTGCTGCTGCTGTACCACCGTCAGCTGCTGCTGCTGCTGCTGTAGCATCGTCTGCTGCTGCTGTAGCACTGTCAGCTGCTGCTGCTGCTGTAGCACCGTTGTTGGTGTGGCTAATTGAGAATACCAAGAAACAATTAACCCCAGAGGATTTGCCACCCAGGATAACCCAAAAAAGTCAGTGTCATCGAAGACTGTCTAACTTATTTCCATTTGGGTCCTTAATCTTCTCTCCCAGGATGCAACCCACACCAGTCGACTAACACCCAGGTGAACAGGGAAAAATGCCTGGAACTAGTGCTCATATTGGTGAATTTAAAGCCAGCAAAGGTTGGTTTGAGAGATTTAAGAATCGTAGTGGCATACACAGTGTGATAAGGCCTGTTCTGGAAGAAAATGCCAAACAGGACCTACAGTACTCAGGAGGAAAAGGCACTCCCAGGACACAGTGTCTCATCAGTCATTGCTGCATCTTCAATAAAGGTAAGTGTCATTTATTCTTCATTTAGTAGAGTAGTACATGCACAATATATATCGTGCATGTACTACTCTACTATTGTGCATGTATCCTTCTCTTTGTGTGTAGGAAAATGTATATTTCATGTGGTAAAATTTTTTTTCCATACTTTTGGATGTCTTGCACGGATTAATTTGATTTCCATTATTTCTTATGGGGAAAATTCATTCGCATAACGATAATTTCGCATAACAATGAGCTCTCTTGCACGGATTAATATCGCTATGCGGGGGTCCACTGTATTAGAGAAAACAGAGTGTAGCACAGGGCTAACTATGATATACACTCATACTGCACCATAAACTTGAAACAAAAAAGTTATTATCTCTCTATAGATTATCACACATAGCAGCATATGTGTAGAGAACCTAGAATAACCCAGAAAAAGTAAACATGGCTTATTTTTAGTACCTGGCTTGGATTAGCCATATATGATTTTTGGTAAATACAGTGGACCCCCGCATAACGATGGCATCACATAGCGATTTTTCCGCATACCGCTTACTTTTATCGCAAAATTTTTGCCGCGCATACCGATTAAAAACCCGCTCACCGATTTTCGTCCGAGACGCGTCCAATGTGCCCTCAGCCAGCCTCACATGTGCCGCCCGTCCCATTGTTTACCAGCCAGCCTCCGCGGTAACATCCAAGCATACACTCGGAATATTTCGTATTATTACAGTGTTTTTGGTGCTGTTTCTGGAAAATAAGTGACCATGGGCCCCAAGAAAGCTTCTAGTGCCAACCCTGTGGTAAAAAGGGTGAGAATTAGTATGGAAATTAAGAAAGATTTTGAAGGGTTTGGGGCTAACCCTGAGAAGCCTATGCCAGTTGTGGAATCCATTGTGCCTACTTCAAAGATTAAGGAAATGTGTGCACAGTGGGTTGAACTGCAAACCTTTATGGATGAAAATCACCCTGACACAGCTGTTGCAAGCCGTGCTGGTGACTATTTCAATGACAATGTTGTGGCCCATTTTAGACAAATCGTAAAGGAACGGGAGGTACAGAGCTCTATGGACAGATTTGTTGTGCGACAGAGGTCCAGTGACTCTCAAGCTGGTCCTAGTGGCATTAAAAGAAGAAGGGAAGTAACCCCGGAAAAGGACTTGCTACCTCAAGTCGTAATGGAAGGGGATTCCCCTTCTAAACAGTAAGAAGATAATGCTCTCCCCTCCTCCCATCCCATCAATCATCACCAGATCTTCAATAAAAGTAAGTGTCATGTAAGTGTGCATGCCTTTTTCAGTTTGTGTGTATTAAAATTAATATTTCATGTGGTAAAAAAATTTTTTTTTCATACTTTTGGGTGTCTTGCACGGATTAATTTTATTTCCATTATTTCTTATGGGGAAAATTCATTCACATAACGATTATTTCGCATAACAATTACCCCTCTTGCACGGATTAAAATCGTTAACCGGGGGTCCACTGTATTCGATTCCCAGCCAGAGTAGAAACATTAGGCATGTTTCTTTACACCTGTTGTCTATGTTTATCCATCAGTAAATGGGTACCTGGGTGTTAGCCGACTAGTGTGGGTGTTATCCTGGGACACTGACCTAATTTTCTTGAAATACTCTGCATAATAAGTGGCTTTCTATACAGTTGTATGTCACTGATGTCAGCTAGGCCTGTATACCTTGTACATGTACGTGTAGTAAATAAAGATATTATTATTATTATTATTATATTATTTTCTCAGTTGTTTGTTGGGTTATCTTATTCAAACTTGGGCAATGTATGATGGAAAGATACTTCTTCACGTACACCAAAAATGAAAGAAATCAGACCATAAATAGCAGAGTTCACTTCTCAACCATTAGCGGCCGCTTAGCGGTATATTTTTGTATGGTGGTTATAGTTATATTCTCATTTTTTCGGTCTCATTTGATAGAATGAAAGATATATTACAGAAATAGATATGATTTTGATTGCTTTCATGACGAAAAGTACCTTGAAATTGCGCTCACAGTAGCGAAAATGTTCTATTCTTTAGCGAAGCTCAAGAGTAAACAAATGACGTCACCGTCCAATACCTGTCCGCCTGCCAGTCCAATACGGAGTCAAGAATGGCTTGACATTATTTATGCAATTATTACAATAATGCAGCAGTCTGCATAACAGACTGAATAAAAATTCCAAATGAAAAGCAAGAGTAATATAAGAGGGGCCTGTAGCCGTGACTAATGAACAGAGAAAATGTTATTTTAGTGCCAGGAATGTCTGCATTGTTTATTCTGGATCCTATTTTGAAATTGGCATCTGTTGAAATTTGTGTGAAATCGGCCAAATTGCCAATTTCTGGCCACTTTATTGGGTAGTTGAAATAAGTGAATGGGCAGTTTCTTGTACTCAGTTGACAGACTAGAAGTAAATAAGTTTATTCAGGTATACACAAATACAGTTACATAGATTATCATACATAGCAGTGTATGTATAGAGAACCTAGGATAACCCAGAAAAGTCAGACAAAGTGACTTATTTCCAGTACCTGGCTTTGGCTTGCCATATATGATTTTCGGTAAATATTTTTTTTTCTCGGTTGTTTGTTGGGCTATCTCATTGAAACTTGGGCAATGTATGATGGAAAGATGCTTCTTAACGTGCAACAAAAATAAAAAAGACGGACGATAAATAAGGGAGTTAACTTCTCAGCCATTAGCTGCCTCTTTGCAGTATATTTTTGTATGGTTTTTATGGTTGTATTCTCATTTTTTTGGACTCATTTGATAGAATGGAAGATATATTACAGAAATAGACATGATTTTGATTGCTTTCATGATGAAAAGTACCTTGAAATTGAGCTCAAAGTAGCAGAAATGTTCAATTTTGCCAATGTCCAATGAACTGTGTAAGTCAAGTTGGTTAATTTTATTAAGTATATTCTAACCTAACCACTCTGTAATCTGGCAAACTCAGTAATCCGGCACACTACAGGTCCCAATGATGCCGGATTTGTGATGGAGGACCTGTACCTGGTAAAGTGTATGGTAGTTATTTTGAAAGAATGTAGAGTAAGATTTAGAGCAGGATCACAGATGAACAAGGAGGCTTTAGGAAGGATAAGGGGTGTGTAGACCAAGTGTTTTACAGTAAAACATATAGGTGAACAATATTTAGATATTGGTAAAGAGGTTTTTGTGTAATTTATGGATTTGGAAAAGGCGTGTGATAGGGTAAATAGGGAGGCATGTGTGGCAGATGTTGCAAATAATATATGGAATAAGAGGTGAAGAGTTTTTTCTGAAAATTGTGAGGCTTAGGCTAGAGTATGTAGGAGAGAGGGAGATTATTTCCCAGTAAAAGTAGACCTTAGACAGGGATGTGTGATGTCACCATGATTGTTCAATATATTTATAGATGGGGTTGTAAGAAAAGTGAATGCCCAGGTGTTGGCAAAAGGTGTGGGATTAAAAGATGAAGAATCTAACACAAAATGGGAGTTGTCACAGTTGCTTTTTTGCTGATGACTGTGCTTTTGGGAGATTCTTAAGAGAAGTTGCAGAGGTTGATGACCAAGTCTGGAAGGATATGTACAAGCAGGAAATTAAAAGTGAACATAGGAAAGAGTAAGGTGATGAGGATAACAAAAAATTTAGGTAATGAAAGATTAGTTATCAAATTGGAAGGAGGGAGTATGGAGGAAGTGAATGTATTCATATATTTGGGCGTCTATTAAAGATATTCAGATATTTGGGGGGTCTATGAAAGACGAGGTGAATCTTAGAATTGATGAGGGGAAAAAGGTGAGTGGTGTACTGAGGAGTCTATGGAGATAAAGAACGTTATCCATGGAAGCAAAGAGGGGAATGTGTATAGTTTTACGAACCCTTTTATATGGGTGTGAATGTTGCAAGCAGGAGGCTGGAGGCAGTAGAGATGTCATGTCTGAGGGCAATGTGTGGTGTGAATATAATGCAGAGAATCCATAGTTTGGAAATTAGGAGGAGGTGCGGAGTTACTGAAGTATTATCCAGAGGGTTGAGGAGGGGTTGTTGAGGTGGTTCAGATATTTAGAAAGGATAGAACAAAATAGAATGACTTGGAGAGCATATAAATCTGTAGTGGAAGGAAGGTGGGTCATCCTAGGAAAGGTTGGAGGGAGGGGGTAAAGAAGGTTTTGTGTGCGATAGGCTTGGACTCCCAGCAAGTGTGCATGAGCCTGTTAGATAGGAGCAAGTGGAGACAAATGACTTGACATGCTGTTGGAGTGTGACCAAAGTAACAGTTTTGAAGGTATTCAGGGAAACCAGTTGGCTGGACTTGAGTCCTGGTACAGTGTCTGTGCTCTGAAGGAGGGGTGTTGATGTTGCAGTTTTATAACTGTAGCATAGGCATGCCTCTGTCAAGACAGTGATGGAGTGAATGATGATGATGATGAAAGTGTTTCTTCTTATTTGGGTCACTTTGCCTTGGTGGGAAACAGCTGATGTGTTAATAAAAAAAAATTCAAACTTGACACCTCTACTGCCTCTAGCATCCTCCATATTGCAACCTTTAAAGCCTATGTTTTGCACCCATATAAAAATGCTGGTAATATTTTACTCTGGTACCTTTTCTTTGCCTGCATTGATAAACCCCTTTCTTTCCAAAGATGCATCAACTCATCACCTACCTTCCCCTTCCCCCCTTTGTCTATCTTATGTTTCATTTTGTCTTTCATAGGCCCATCTTCCGCTGTCCACTCCCAGATATCTGAGTACATTCATTTTCTATATATTCTCCCCTTCCTAACTGATATTCAGTCTTTCATTTCACAGACTTTTTCATTACTCTCATTTTACTCTTGCATGTTCAATTTAAATTTCCCTTTTTTTTTTTCCACAGGCCCTCCTAAATACACCCATCAACTGTTGTAGCTTCTCTTTAGAATCTCTTCAAAAACTGTCATCAGCAAAGAACAACTGTGACAATTCCCATTTTATGTCAGATTCATTATCTTTTAATCCAGGATCTTTCCCAACACCCTAACATTCACTTCTTTGACACCCCCCTCCTCCCTTTAAAAATATATTAAACAATCATAGTGACATCACACTTCCCTGTCTAAGGCCTACTTTACTGGAAAATAGTCTTTCCCTCTCCTGAGCAGTCCTCAGCATAAAAACTCTTAACTATTTTTAGCAACTACCATGGTCCATACATTTGCAATTTTCATCACATTGCTTTTATCCATCCTATCATATGGCTTACTAAATCCATACATTCAATAAACAGTTCCCTACCATTATCTAAATATTGTTCACTTGTATATGTACTTCAAATGTAAACACTTGGTTTACACCCCCTCTGCCCTTCCTAAATTCTGTCTTCCTCTGCAATCCTACTTTCTGTCTTACCCAAATTCTTTCAATAATACAGGCTCTCCTCACTTAATGACAGAGTTCTTTTCCTAAGACCATGTCGGTAAATGAATTCGTTGCTAAGTGAGGAGCATACTACAGTGGACCCCCGGTTCACGATATTAATCCGTTCCTGAGAGCTCATCGTAAACCAAAATTATCGGAAAGCGAATCAATTTTCCCCATAAGAAATAATGGAAATCAAATTAATCCGTGCAAGACACCCAAAAGTATGAAAAAAAACTTTTACCACATGATATATCAAGTTTAATGCAATATAATAATTACAATAACAATAATAACAATAGAAAAACCACAATAGAATAATTGACACTTACCTTTAATGAAGATCTGGTGATGATTGATGGGATGGGAGGAGGGGAGAGTGTCGAAGTTTTTAATGTTTAGAAGGGGAATCCCCTTCCATTAGGACTTGAGGTAGCAAGTCTTTTTCTGGGGTTACTTCCCTTCTTCTTTTAATGACACTAGGACCAGCTTGAGAGTCACTGGACTTCTGTCGCACAACATATCTGTCCATAGAGGCCTGTACCTCTCGTTCCTTTATGACTTTCCTGAAGTGGTTCACAACATTGTCAGTGTACAGGTTGTAATAAAGTTGGTAGAATTACCGACAATATGTAAAGTAAAAGGACACAAGTGCAACTAATGTGACATTTATTGTGGCAACGTTTCGCTCTCCAGGAGCTTTATAAAGCTCCTGGAGAGCGAAACGTTGCCACAATAAATGTCACATTAGTTGCACTTGTGTCCTTTTACTTTACAGTGTACAGGTTGCCAACACGGCTTGCAGTAGCTGTGTCAGGGTGATTTTCATCAAAAAAGGTTTGCACTTCAAGCCACTTTGCACACATTTCCTTAATTTCAATACTCATTAGCACCCTTGGTCTCGATGGGTTGGCACTAGAAGCTTTCTTGGGGCCCATGGTGGCTTATTTTGCAGAAACAAGCACCAAAAACAGTGATAATATGGATAATATAGAATGTACCGAATGTATCCTTAGATGCGCACACACTGGCTGGCTTGTAAACACTGAACACGTCTCGTACGAATCGTATCGCATACCGGGTTTTATAACGGGAACCGAGGCAAATTTTTTGCGATATAATGCTTCGGATACCGGATTTATCGGATACCGATGGCTTCGCGAACCAGGGGTCCACTGTATAATGGTAGTGGGTTTGTGTCAACCATCTTTGATATTGTTTTAATGTCACTCTTGCACCATTTACAACATTTCTTATATATTTTTAAATGTTTATATGGTAGTGTACTGTGTATTCTAATAAACAGAATATAGAAAATCAGCATTAATATACATTATTTAGGTATGCATACTGGTCAGAGAGCCCATCGTAAGTCCGAGTCATCGGTAAAGAAGTACTACGCTAAGTGAAGAGAGGCTGTGGTTCTAATATTACCATACACTTGACTCAGTATACTCAACAGGCTTTTTTTTTTTTTTTTACACCCTATAAATCTTATTTTCTCTCTCTCTCTTGTTCTCTTTTTTACTTATACAACAGCACTGTACATACTGTCTGTAAATTCTCAATCTGATGCCAAATTTCAGTGCTAAATTTAATTTCTTCTGTATATCCCTGAGACAATAAAAGTCATGTGAAAGTTACCCGAGGCAGGGTAACCCAAAAAGAAAGAAAATCCCCAAAAAGAAAATACTTTCATTATCATTCATGTACTTGAAAATTAGCTTTATATTTTGTTTCAAAATTTCCTACCAAGTAAAAATATTTTAACATTTTGCATGAGATGGATGTATTTATTGTTTATCAGCCAAATCATATTAATCTTTTATGATAGTTGCTCAGTATATTATTGTAACTGTTTTTCAATATGTTGTTATTATGATTGATTTTTAGAAGAGAGTATTGTTTGTGTTCTAGTTTCCAGTACTGTATGTTGCTTGTGTCCAGTTATTTCAGTGGTTTAACTGATATTTTTCCTATTGTAATGGTACAGTGGATTATTCCAATTTCTTCTGTTATATTTCACTTGAATCAGTCAAAATCAGTAATTCCTGCTGAAGCTAATAAGTGGATTTTGGTGTGTGTGTGTGTATACTCTATATATAATTTATGATAATTTATTACCATTGCAAATATGTTGTATTACATGAATTCATTTTTGTCATTTAATAAATATATCATATATTTTGTAGATAAACAAGAATTTGAGCTTGAGTAGTATATTTTATTGCAAGTTTAATTTATACTTAATGTTTTTTTACTTGCTACACTATATAATAACCCATATGCTGAACATTCATCATTAACCTGTAAATGGTCCAAACGTATATATACATTTTTTCAACATTTGAAAGTATGTAAAAAAAGTAGATCTTCTTTTTGTTTTTTTACATTTGAAAATGTGTAAAAAAACTTTGATCTATTTTTTTTTTTGTTATATTTGAAAATATGTAAAAAAAATGTAGATCTGCTTTTGTAGCACTACACATGTGAACGCAGATCTGCTTGGACCGTTTACGGGTTAAACAATCACCAGTGAATAACCATACACCAAACTGTTACCATATACTTATTGGGCAGATCAAATGCTGACACTTGCTGCATGAGTACTCATGAATATTCTAAGGTAAGTAGTAATTTTATAACAAAAAAGAAAAAAGATTCTGAGCTTGGCTTTCATTTTTAGAGCTATGCTAGACTGTTGGCTTGTGAAAACAAATAAAAACTGTTCATGAAGTCATTTGAGAAATAAAGGCAAATGAGCTGGTCACTACACAATGAAAGCAAATTGCATCCATTCACTTGTTACTTGTTTGTAAAATGTAGACTTGAGAATGCCGTGGCAACATAAATGAGGCAATGTGGTGTAGCTCTAGGACGAGGTGAAGAACCCTGTTGAAGGTGGGGTACACATGAGCACAGTGAGGTAGTAACTGGAAAAGCTTGTTGCTAGTTCATTCATGGGTCTTTGTCATAAGATGACTCACTGATTGGTGACAGCACTATGAGAGAGAGGGGTATAATAAAATGAGGTGTCTAAGGACATATGATGGTGGGGTAGCTGATGGCTCAGTGTTGTGCCATCAGCTACCCTGGTAGCAGAAATTGCTGTATTGTAAGTGCTGGTTTGTATAATAAGCAAGGCAATGTGTGGTTAAGGTAAGTAAACTAGGCATGTCATTGATGTAAGTTGGTAGCAATACAAGAGAATAGGCAGGTATGGCATCCTCCATGGAGAATGTTTCTCTACAGTAAAGCAGCAGTTGATCAAAGTCTGTGTTGTAGGCATTGTAGATAAGCCAGTAAGTTGAGGATGGAGGGTTTGTGGGGAGGTGTAATATAATACTAGAGTATCTCACACAAAAGGAATTGTTGTCATTCCCAAGGTCTGCAAATTCTATTAGAAATCCCATATAAAGTAAGGGATTACTGTGCAGAAAACAAGTTGGTTGTAGGTACAAGATACTGAGTTTGTAGTTGTGGCAACACCAGAGTCTTAAGGGAAGAATTTTTAAGAAAAATGAATTTCCCACTTTATGTTTTTGCATGTCTAAATCATATTTGTTGAGATTTTAGGCACTATGCTGCTTGTACAGTGGACCCTCGACCAACGGCATTAATCCGTTCCAGAGAGCTAGCCGTTAGTTGAATTTGCTGTTAGTCAAATTAATTTTCCCCATAAGAAATAATGGAAATAGAATTAATCCATTCCAGACACCCAAAAGTATTAAAAAAAATAATTTTTTTATATGAAATATACATTTCCCTACACAAAAACGAATGGGGCATGCAAAATAAACAATAATTAAATGCCACTTACCTTTATTGTGGAGTTATTGATGAGTGATGAGACGGTAGGAGAGCAGATGATGCAGGTGTTTTATTGTTTGGAAGGGGAATCCCCTTCCCTAAAGACTTGAGGTACTACTAAGTCCTTTGGTGGGGTTACCTCCCTTCTTGGTTTTATAATGCCACTAGGACCAGCTTGAGAATCACTGGACCCCTGTCGCACCAAAAATCTGTCCAGGGAGCTGTGTTTCTCACGTGCCCTTAGGATTTCCCTAAAATGGGACACAAGAGTGTCATTGTACATGTTGCCAATACAGCTTGCAACTTCTGTGACAGGATAAAATTCATCTATAAATGCTTGCACCTTTGTAAACATTGAACACATTTCCCTAATCCTTGACGAAGTCATCTTCCTCTGTCCTTGACAAAGTCATCTTCCTCCTGCCCTGAAGAACATTCCTGAGATGTGATCTGTTGCTGTTACACCTGAAGCTCTTGCAGGTCTGCAGTGGTTAGTTCTTCCTCGTCATTCTGCACCAACTCTTCCACATCCTAGCCACAAACCTCCAACCCCAAGGACTTCCCCAATGACACAGTAGCTTCCACTACTGGCATAGGCTCCTGAGGGTTAGCCCCAAACCCTTCAAAATCCCTCTCTTGTACACATTGTGGCCACAGTTTCCTCCAAGCAGAGTTCAAAGTCCTGTAAGTCACTCCCTCCCAAGCCTTACCTATAAGGTTTATGCAACTGAGGATATTGAAGTGATCTTTCCAAAACTCTCTTAGGGTTAATTGAGTGTCTGAGGTCACTTCAAAGCACTTTTGAAACACTGCTTTTGTGTAGAGTTTTTTGAAGTTTGAAATGACCTGCTGGTCCATGAGCTGGAGGAGAGGAGTTGTATTATGAGGCAAAAACTTCACTTTAACAAAACTAAGCTCCCCTTCAATTTCCTCTTGCAAGTCATGAGGATGAGCAGAGCATTGTCAATTACCAGGAGGCACTTGAGTGACAATTTCTTTTCCTGGGGCCAAACACACCATAAAATCAGTCCAAGAAAAATTCCCTAGTGACCCATGCCTTACTGTTTGATCTCCACAGCACATACAAATTACCTTGACGATATTGTTTTTCCTGAACCCTCTGGGAGTTTCAGAGTGACACACCAATAAAGGCTTCACTTTGCAATCACCACTAGCATTACTACACAACATTAATGTCAGCCTGTCTTTCATAGGCCAATGTCCTGGGAGTGCCTTTTCCTCCTGAATAATGTAGGTCCTGTTTGACATTTTCTTCCAAAACAGGCCTGTTTTGTCACAATTAAACACTTGTTCAGGTTTTAAGTTTTCAGTCTTTATGTATTCCTTCACATATTTTTCAGCTGCTTTTTTGTCTGAACTGGCAGCCTCACCATGCCTTAGCACACTGTATGCCACTACGATTCTTAAATCTCTCAAACCAGCCTTTGCTGGCCTTAAATTCATCAGTATCATCACTATTTTGAGGCATTTTCTTAATGTGATCATCAGGCACCTGCCTTGCCTTTTCACAAATTATAGACTGAGAAACACTATTCCTGACAATTGTTTTTTGTTTATCCATACCAATAACAGTCTCTCTACCTCTTCAATTATTTGCGGTCTCCGTTTTGAAAACATACTTGCACCTTTCACAACAACAACTTCCTTGATCACCTTTCTGTTCACCAAGATAGTACAGTGGACCCTCGCCTAACGAACGCATTGCATAACGTTAAATCCGCCTAGCGATACATTTTAATGCAAAAATTTTGCCTCGGCTAGCGCTAAAAATCTCGCTCGACGCGATTCATTCAGGACGCGTCCACGTGCGGCCTGAGCCCGCCTCACTTGTTCTGTGGGTGCCAGTGTTTACAAGCCAGCCACCGCGGTCGCTTCCAAGCATACAATCGGAACATTTCATATTATCACAGCCTTTTTAGTGATTTCACCTGCAAAATAAGTCACCATGGGCCCCAAGAAAGCTTCTAGTGCCAACCCTACAGCAAAAAGAGTGAGAATTACTTTGGATATGAAGAAAGAGATCATTGCTAAGTATGAAAGTGGAGTGCGTGTCTCCGAGCTGGCCAGGTTGTACACAAAACCCCAATCAACCATCACTACTATTGTGGCCAAGAAAACGGCAATCAAGGAAGCTGTTCTTGCCAAAGGTGCAACTTTGTTTTCGAAACAGAGATCGCAAGTGATAGAAGATGTTGAGAGACTGTTATTGGTGTGGATAAACGAAAAACAGATAGCAGGAGATAGCATCTCTCAAGCAATCATATGTGAAAAGGCTAGGAAGTTGCATGACGATTTAATTAGAAAAATGCCTGCAACTAGTGATGATGTGAGTGAATTTAAGGCCAGCAAAGGTTGGTTTGAGAGATTTAAGAATCGTAGTGGCATACATAGTGTGAGGCTGCCAGTTTGGACCATAAAGCGGCTAAAAATATGTGCAGGAATTCAAGGAGTACATAGACAGTGAAGGACTGAAACCTGAACAAGTGTTTAATTGTGACGAAACAGGCCTGTTTTGGAAGAAAATACCAAGCAGGACTTATATTACTCAGGAGTAAAAGGCACTCCCAGAACATAAGCCTATGAAAGACAGGCTTACTCTGTTGATGTGTGCCAATGCTAGTGGTGATTGCAAAGTGAAGCCTTTATTGGTGTATCACTCTGAAACTCCAAGAGTGTTCAGGAAAAACAATGTCCTCAAGGCTAATTTGTGTGCTGTGGAGGGCAAACAGTCAGGCATGGGTCACTAGGGACTTTTTCTATGACTGGTTACACCATGCATTTGCCCCCACTGTGAAAAATTACCTAATTGAAAAGAAATTAGACCTTAAGTGCCTCTTGGTATTAGGCAATGCTCCTGGTCATCCTTCAGACGTGGCAGAGCGACTTTCTGTGGAAATGCGCTTCATTAACCCTTTGAGGGTCGACAGGCCCTCTCCGAAACTCGTTCTCAGGGTCGGCCAAATTTAAAAAAAAAAAAAATTATTTTCTCTTATGAAAAGATAGAGAATCTTTTCCCGATCATAAAGACACCAAAAGTTTGAAATTTGATAGAAAACTTACGAAATTATGCTCTCGCAAAGTTAGCGGTCTCGGCGATGTTTACGCATCGGCGATTTTGCCCACTTTGAGCCCCATTTTCGGCCAATTTCGCTGTACTAGTCGACAAAAAACATGAATATTTCGCTAGAACTCCATTTTTTCTATCGAATGGGTGCAAGAAACCACCCATTTATTAAATTCAACTATCCAGTACAGTGGTCAGAATTTAGCAATTTTGCCAATTTCACACAAATTTCAAAAGATGCCAATTTCCGAATAGGGTCCAGAATAAACAAGAAAGACATTCCTGGCACTAAAATGACATTTCCTCTAGTCATTAGTCACGTCTCAAGGCCCCTCTTATATTCTTTTGCTTTCCATTTTGAATTTTTATTCTCACAAAAAATATAAGATTTACTGTTATGCAGACTACTGCATTAGTGTAAAAAATGGTATAAATATTATTGGTGCACTTGTGAAAGAATATTAGACTCACCAGTTGACGTGTATTACACGCTTGGCACGATTTGTTTACTTTTGAAGTTTGGTAAAAATCGAACATTTCTGCTACTTTGAGCTCAATTTCAAGGCACCTTTCATTGTAAAACCAGCCAAAATCATCTCAATTTCTGTAATATGTCTTCCATTCTATAAAATGAGACCAAGAAAACTAGAATACAACAATAAATACCATACGAAAATACACTGCAAAGTCGCTGATTTATTCCAAAAAAATGGTCAAAGTTTTTTTTTTCTCATTATGCACTGTGTGCTGCAGGATTTTTTTTAGACTGTGCACACTGACCACATAGACCCATTCTTTCATATGAAGGCCTACCAGCTTTCTCCCACTAGATTTGAGGCCGCTAGAATTTATGCGTACTAGTACGTCAAAAACCCCTACGCGTAAGACGTACTAGTACGACGAAAACCCTCAAAGGGTTAAGGTGAAGTTTTTGCCTCCTAATACCACTCCTCTCCTGCAGCCCATGGACCAGCAGGTTATTGCAAACTTCAAGAAACTGTACACAAAAGCTATGTTTGAAAGGTGCTTTGTAGTGACCTCAGAAACTCAACTGACTCTAAGAGAGTTTTGGAGAGATCACTTTAGCATCCTCAATTGTGTAAACATTATAGGTAAGGCTTGGGAGGAAGTGACTAAGAGGACCTTGAAGTCTGTTTGGAAGAAACTGTGGCCAGAATGTGTAGACAAAAGGGATTTTGAAGGGCTTGAGGCTAACCCTGGGAATCCTATGCCAATTGAGGAATCCATTGTGGCATTGGGGAAGTCTTTGGGGTTGGAGGTTAGTGGAGAGGATGTGGAAGAGTTGGTGGAGGAGGACAATGAAGAACTAACCACTGATGAGCTGCTAGATCATCTTCAACAGCAAGAGGCCACACCTGAGGAAACTGCTTCGGAGGAGGGGATAGAGAAATTGAGGAAGTTGCCTACTTCAAGGATTAAGGAAATGTGTGCAATGTGGCTTAAAGTGCAAACTTTTTTTGATGAAAGTCACCCCCACACAGCTATTGCAAGCCATGTTGGCAACCTGTACACTGACAATGTTGTGAAACACTTTAGGAATGTCATAAAGGAACGGGAGGTACAGGCCTCTATGGACAGATATGTTGTGCGGCAGAGGTCCAGTGACTGAAGCTGGTCCTAGTGGCATTAGAAGAAGAAGGGAAGTAACCCCAGAAAAGGACTTGCCACCTCAAGTCCTAATGGAAGGGGATTCCCCTTCTAAACACTAACACCATCAACACTCTCCCCTCCTCCCATCCCATCAATCATCACCAGATCTTCAATAAAGGTAAGTGTCATGTAACTGTGCATGTCTTCTTCAGTTTGTGTGTATTAAAATTAATATTTCGTGTGGTAAAAAAAATTTTTTCTTCATACTTTGGGGTTTCAGGAATGGATTAATTTGATTTCCATTATTTCTTATGGGGAAAATTAATTCGCCTAACAATAATTTCTCCTAACGTTGAGCTCTCAGGAATGGATTAATAGCGTTAGGCAAGGGTCCACTGTACTGATGGTTGAATGGGGTTTGTTGTATAGCCTTTTCAGCTCGGACATACACACTCCACTTTCGTATTTTTCAGTTATCTCTTTCTTCATTTCCATCATAATTCTCACCCTTTTTAACCCTTTCAGGGTCCCCAGGCCCTCTCCGAGACTTGTTCTCAGGGTCCCCAAATTTAAAAAAAAAAAATTATTTTTTCTTATGAAAAGATAGAGAATCTTTTCCCGATCATAATGACTCCAAAAGTATGAAATTTGATGGAAAACTTATGGAATTATGCTCTCACGAAGTTAGCGGTCTTGACGATGTTTATGCATTGGCGATTTTGCCCACTTTGAGCCCTATTTTCGGCCAATTCCAGTGTACTAGTCGACAGAAATCATAACTATTTTGCTAGAACTCCATTTTTTCTATCGAATGAGTACAAGAAACCGCCCATTTACCGATTTCAAGTATCCAATAAAGTGGTCAGAATTTAGCAATTTTGCCAATTTCACATAAATTTCAAAAGATGCCAATTTCCAAATAGGGTCCAGAATAAACAAGAAAGACATTCCTGGCACTAAAATAACAAGCTCTCTGTTCGTTAGTCACATCCCCAGGCCCCTCTTATATTTCTTTGGCTTTCCACTTTGAATTTTTATTATTACAAAAAATAGAAGATTTACTGTTATGCAGACTACGGCATTAGTGTAGAAATGGTATAAATAATATCAGCACACTTGTGAAAGAATATTAGACTCACCAGTTGACGTGTATTGGATGCTTGGCATGATTTGTTTACTTTGGAACTTTGGTAAAAATTGAACATTTCTGCTACTTTGAGCTCAATTTCAAGGTACTTTTCATTGTAAAACCAATCAAAATCATCTCAATTTCTGTAATATGTCTTTCATTCTATAAAATGAGACCAGGAAAACTAGAATACAACAATAAATACCAATCGAAAATACAGTGCAAAGTCGCTGTTTTAATCCAAAAACACGGTCAAAGTTTTTTTTTCTTATTACGCACTCTGTGCTGCAGGATATTTTTTATACTGCGCACACTGACCACAGAGACCCATTCTTTCATATGTAGGCCTACCAGCTTTCTCTCACCAGATTTGAGGGCGCTAGAATTTAGGCATACTAGTACGTCAAAAACCCTGGGTCATAAGCCATACTAGTATGGCCGAAACCCTCAAAGGGTTAAAGCTATGTATGGATCCTGCCTCCACTACATCGCTTCCCAAACTATTCCACTTCCTGACTACTCTGTGGCTGGAGAAGTACTTCCTAACATCCCTATGATTCATCTATGTCTTCAACTTCCAACTATGTTCCCTTGTTGCTGTGTCCCATCTCTGGAACATCCTGTCTTTGTCCACCTTGTTAATTCCTCTCAGTATTTTGTATGTTGTTATCATGTCCCCTCTCTCTCTCCTGTCCTCCAGTGTCATCAGATCGATTTCCCTTAACCTCTCCTCGTAGGACATACCCCTTAGCTTTGGGACTAGTCTTGTTGCAAACCTTTGCACTTTCTCTAGTTTCTTTACGTGCTTGGCTAGGTGTGGGTTCCAAACTGGTGCCACATACTCCAATATGGGCCTAATGTACATGGTGTACAAGGTCCTGAACGATTCCTTATTAAGATATCGGAATGCTGTTCTGAGGTTTGCTAGGCACCCATATGCTGCATCAGTTATTTGGTTGATATGTGCCTCAGGAGATGTGCCTGGTGTTATACTCACCCCAAGATCTTTTTCCTTGAGTGAGGTTTGTAGTCTCTGGCCCCCTAGACTGTACTCCATCAGTGGTCTTCTTTGCCCTTCCCCAATCTTCATGACTTTGCACTTGGTGGGGTTGAACTTCAGGAGCCAATTGCTGAACCAGGTCTGCAGCCTGTCCAGATCCCTTTTTAGTTCTGCCTGGTCTTCAACTGAATGAATTCTTCTCATCAACTTCACATCATCTGCAAACAGGGACACTTCGGAGTCTATTCTTTCCGTCATGTCGTTCACAAATACCAGAAACAGCACTGGTCCTAGGACTGACCTCTGTGGGACCCTACTGGTCACAGGCGCCCACTCTGACATCTCGCCATGTACCATGACTTGCTGTTGTCTTCCTGACAAGTATTCCCTGATCCACTGTAGTGCCTTCCCTGTTATCCCTGCTTGGTCCTCCAGTTTTTGCACTAATCTCTTGTGTGGAACTGTGTCAAATACCTTCTTACAGTCCAAGAAAATGCAATCAACCCACCCCCCCTCTCTCTTGACTTACTGCCATTACCCTGTCATATAACTCCAGTAGGTTTGTGACACAGGATTTCCCATCCCTGAAACCATGTTAGCTGCTGTTGATGAGATCATTCCTTTCCAGGTGTTCCACCACTCTTCTCCTGATAATCTTCTCCATGACTTTGCATACTATACATGTCAGTGACACCTGTCTGTAATTTAGTGCTTCATGTCTGTCTCTTTTTTTAAAAATTGGGACCACATTTGCTGTCTTCCATGCCTCAGGCAATCTCCCTGTTACGATAGATGTACTGAATATTGTTGTTAGGGGTACACATAGCGCCTCTGCTCCCTCTCTCAGGACCCTTGGAGAGATGTTATCCGGCCCCATTGCCTTTGAGATATCTAGCTCACTCAGAAGCCTCTTCACTTCTTCCTCGGTTGTGTGTACTGTGTCCAGCACTTGGTGGTGTACCCCACCTGTCCGTCTTTCTGGAGCAACTTCTGTCTCCTCTGTGAACACTTCTTTGAATCTCATGTTGAGTTCCTCACATACTTCACGGTCGTTTCTTGTTGTCTCTCCTCCTTCCTTCCTTAGCCTGATTACCTGGTCCTTGACTGTTGTTTTCCTCCTGATGTGGCTGTATAACAGCTTCGGGTCAGATTTGGCTTTTGCTGCTATGTCGTTTTCATATTGTCGTTGGGCCTTCCTTCTTATCTGTGCATATTCATTTCTGGCTCTATGACTACTCTCCTTATTCTCCTGGGTCCTTTGCCTTCTATACTTCTTCCATTCCCTAGAAATGCCTCGGCATGATAGTGGCTTTCTTTGCACTTTCAAATCAATATTGTAATTAGACATTGTAAACTATGCATGAAAATAGACTCCTTATAACATGTCAGTCACACATTGTTACTTTGCAAAGAAATAAAAATTTGAATTTGAATAGTAATAGCCAGGCAGCCCACCTCACCCATGGTAACAGCCAGGTGGCCCACCTCACCCATGGTAACAGGCAGGCAACCCACCTCACCCATGGAAACAGCCAGGCAGACCACCTCACAAATGGTAACAACCAGGCAGCACCTCACCCATGGTAACAGCCAGGCAGCCCACCTCAGCCACAGAGTGGCACCTGACACTCGCTCCCATGCAAGACCCCTGAACAGCTATCGGTAAACAATCATTACTAAATATCCATACACCGAACAATCCCCAATAATCTGTCATTGCTGAACAATCACCATGGAAAAACCACACTGAAGAATCGATACTCTTCAACCACTCACTAAACAATCATAACTGAAGAAGCATGCCCTGAACAATCACCAAAAAAATCACTGAATAACTTGCTGAGTGATCACTAAAAAGAATCACTGAACATGCTGAACAATCACCAGTGAACAACCACTATGCACTAAACAGTTACAAGTGAACAACCACTGTGTAGCAAACAATTACCAGTGAACAGCTGTGCACTAAATAATTACCTCTGAAAAACCACACACTGAACCCCTACCATTAAAGATTCCACTACAGTCACCATGCACTGAACAGTCACCATTCACTGAACAATCACCATGCACTGAACAGTCACTTAACCACAACCTAAACTAATGCCAGTCAATAATCACTGAGTAATCACCAATTAAGAATCACCCCTTGAAAAATCACCCTATTGAATGACAACTATGGTAAACACCATAGCAGTAGATCACTTCTTAACACTTTCACTTTCCACACCCAGATTAATATTGCTCCCAGTCTTCAGTTTTTTTTATTTTGAAATAGTAGAGAATCTTTTTCTGAAGGCAATGTCACCAAAAGTACAAAATTTGATGGAAAACTTGTGGAATTACACAGGCACAAGGTTAGCGGTTTGAGTGCAATTTTATCTGCGAATTTGCAAATAAGTAAATTGCCGATAAGTAAATTCGCTTTCCATTTTGAATTCATAATCACAAAAACAAGATTTACTCAATTTCTCAAATAATAAGATATAACCAGGAATGATTTGCTATGGTTTATGGCATCCCAATAATTGAAACAAACCTGTTATGAACTCATAAAACAGTTTGGGAGTGTAGGGGGCCTTACTCATCCTCAGGAAAATCAGCTAAAATTGAATATTTCTGCTACTTTTAGTCCTGAAACCAACCAAAATCATCTCTATTTCAGTATGTCTTCCAGTCTATCAGAGTTTTGCTCTTCCTATCATGCCCTGTGTGAGGCAGGATTTTTTATAAGAACATAAGAAAGGAGGAACACTGCAGTAGGTCTGTTGGCCCATACTGGGCAGGTCCTTCACAAATCCAACCCACTAACAGAATATTTTCCCAACCCATTTTCAACTCTACCCAAGCAATAAGCTTTAATAAATCTATAAATGTATTTATTCAAGGATTATGTGGAGTAAAATAAAGATTGGATGTGAAAAGTGGGTTATAATAAGCGTGTATGCACCTGGAGAAGAGAAGTGTAGAGGAGAGAGAGAGATTTTGCGAAATGTTGAGTGAATGCGTGGGGAGTTTTGAATCAAGTGTGAGAGTAATGGTGGTTGGGGATTTCAATGCTAAAGTGGGTAAAAATGTTATGGAGGGAGTAGTAGGTAAATTTGGGGTGCCAGGGGTAAATGTAAATGGGGAGCCTTTAATTGAGCTATGTGTAGAAAGAGATTTGGTAATAAGTAATACATATTTTATGAAAAAGAGGATAAATAAATATACAAGGTATGATGTAGCACGTAATGAAAGTAGTTTATTAGATTATGTATTGGTGGATAAAAGATTGATGGGTAGGCTCCAGGATGTACATGTTTATAGAGGGGCAACTGATATATCGGATCATTATTTAGTTGTAGCTACAGTTAGAGTAAGAGGTAGATAGGAAAAGAGGAAGGTGGCAACAACAAGTAAGAGGGAGGTGAAAGTGTATAAACTAAGGGAGGAGGAAGTTCGGATGAGATATAAGCGACTATTGGCAGAAAGGTGGGCTAGTGCAAAGATGAGTAGTGGGGGGTTGAAGAGGGTTGGAATAGTTTTAAAAATGCAGTATTAGAATGTGGGGCAGAAGTTTGTGGTTATAGGAGGGTGGGGGCAGGAGGAAAGAGGAGTGATTGGTGGAATGATGAAGTAAAGGGTGTGATTAAAGAGAAAAAGGTAGCTTATGAGAGGTTTATACAAAGCAGAAGTGTTACAAGAAGAGCAGAGTATATGAAGAGTAAAAGAAAGGTAAAGAGAGTGGTGAGAGAGTGCAAAAGGAGAGCAGATGATAGAGTGGGAGAGGCACTGTCAAGAAATTTTAATGAAAATAAGAAAAAATTTTGGAGTGAGTTAAACAAGTTAAGAAAGCCTAGGGAAAGTATGGATTTGTCAGTTAAAAACAGAGTAGGGGAGTTAGTAGATGGGAAGAGGGAGGTATTAGGTAGATGGCGAGAATATTTTGAGGAACTTTTAAATGTTGAGGAAGAAAGGGAGGCGGTAATTTCATGCACTGACCAGGGAGGTATACCATCTTTTAGGAGTGAAGAAGAGCAGAATGTAAGTGTGGGGGAGGTACGTGAGGCATTACGTAGAATGAAAGGGGGTAAAGCAGCTGGAACTGATGGGATCATGACAGAAATGTTAAAATCAGGGGGGGATATAGTGTTGGAGTGGTTGGTACTTTTGTTTAATAAATGTATGAAAGAGGGGAAGGTACCTAGGGATTGGCAGAGAGCATGTATAGTCTCTTTATATATTTAGGGAAAGGGGACAAAAGAGACTGTAAAAATTATAGAGGAATAAGTTTACTGAGTATACCAGGAAAAGTGTACGGTAGGGTTATAATTGAAAGAATTAGAGGCAAGACAGAATGTAGGATTGCGGATGAGCAAGGAGGTTTCAGAGTGGGTAGGGGATGTGTAGATCAAGTGTTTACATTGAAGCATATATGTGAACAGTATTTAGATAAAGGTAGGGAAGTTTTTATTGCATTTATGGATTTAGAAAAGGCATATGATAGAGTGGATAGAGGAGCAATGTGGCAGATGTTGCAAGTATATGGAATAGGTGGTAAGGTATTAAATGCTGTAAAGAGTTTTTATGAGGATAGTGAGGCTCAGGTTAGGGTGTGTAGAAGAGAGGGAGATTACTTCCCGGTAAAATTAGGTCTTAGACAGGGATGTGTAATGTCACCATGTTTGTTTAATGTATTTATAGATGGGGTTGTAAAGGAAGTAAATGCTAGGGTGTTCGGGAGAGGGGTGGGATTAAATTATGGGGAATCAAATTCAAAATGGGAATTGATATAGTTACTTTTTGCTGGTGATACTGTGCTTATGGGAGATTCTAAAGAAAAATTGCAAAGGTTAGTGGATGAGTTTGGGAATGTGTGTAAAGGTAGAAAGTTGAAAGTGAACATAGAAAAGAGTAAGGTGATGAGGGTGTCAAATGATTTAGATAAAGAAAAATTGGATATCAAATTGGGGAGGAGGAGTATGGAAGAAGTGAATGTTTTCAGATACTTGGGAGTTGACGTGTCGGAGGATGGATTTATGAAGGATGAGGTTAATCATAGAATTGATGAGGGAAAAAAGGTGAGTGGTGCGTTGAGGTATATGTGGAGTCAAAAAACGTTATCTATGGAGGCAAAGAAGGGAATGTATGAAAGTATAGTAGTACCAACACTCTTATATAGGTGTGAAGCTTGGGTAGTAAATGCAGCAGCGAGGAGACGGTTGGAGGCAGTGGAGATGTCCTGTTTAAGGGCAATGTGTGGTGTAAATAGTATGCAGAAAATTCGGAGTGTGGAAATTAGGAAAAGGTGTGGAGTTAATAAAAGTATTAGTCAGAGGGCTGAAGAGGGGTTGTTGAGGTGGTTTGGTCATTTAGAGAGAATGGATCAAAGTAGAATGACATGGAAAGCATATAAATCTATAGGGGAAGGAAGGTGGGATAGGGGTCATCCTCAAAAGGGTTGGAGAGAGGGGGTAAAGGAGGTTTTGTGGGCAAGGGGCTTGGACTTCCAGCAAGCGTGCGTGAGCGTGTTAGATAGGAGTGAATGGAGACGAATGGTACTTGGGACCTGACGATCTGTTGGAGTGTGAGCAGGGTAATATTTAGTGAAGGGATTCAGGGAAACCGGTTATTTTCATATAGTCGGACTTGAGTCCTGGAAATGGGAAGCACAATGCCTGCACTTTAACCCTTTGACTGTCGCAACCCCCAATCCTGAGGTGTCTCCTGGTGTCGCAAAATTTAAAAAAAAAAAATTATTTTTTCTTGTGAAATGATAGAGAATCTTTTCCCGATTGTAATGACACAAAAAAACGAAATTTGATGGAAAACTGACGGAATTATGCTCTCGCGAATTTAGCGACCTCTGCTCTGTTTACAAATCGGCGATTTCGCCCACTTTGAGCCCTATTTTCAGCTAATTCCATTGTTCAAGTCGCCCAAACTCATAGCTATTTCTTTAGAACTCCATTTTGTCTATCGATTGAGTACAAGAAACTGCCCATTTACCGATTTCAACTACCTAATAATGTGGTCAGAAATTTGCAATTTGGCCAATTTCATGAAAACAAAAAAATATGACAATTTCAAAATAAGGTCCAGAATGAACAATGCAGACAATCCTGGCTCTATAATAACATTTTCTTTGCTCATCAGTCATGTCTCCAGGCCCCTCTGATATTACTCTTTCTTTCTATTTTGAATTTTTATTCAAACAAAAAATAGAAGACTTACTATTATGCAGACTACTGCAATACTGTAATAATTGTATAAATAACATCAACCCATTCATGACTGCATATTAGAATGGCTAGTTGGACATTTATTGGACAATGGCATCATTTGTTTACTTTCGAACATTGGCAAAAATCAAACATTTCCCCTACTTGAGCTCCATTTCTAGGTTCTTTTTATAGTAAAATCAATCAAAATCACCTCTATTTCTATAATATGTTATCCGTTCTATCAAATGAGACCAAGAAAACGAGAATACAACCATAAATACTATACGAAAATAGACTACAAAGTCGGCATTTTAACCCTTTCAGGGTCTGTCCCGTAGATCTCCGGCTTTTCGGTGAGTGTCCAAACCATAGATCTATGCCAAAATTCTAGCGCCATCAAATTTAGCGCGAAAGCGCTCATAGGCCTACATGTGAGAGAATGGGTCTGCGCCGTGGGTGTGCGCTGTAAACAAAAAATCTAGGCGCCTGCATAGCATTGTGGGAACGCCGGCTCAGTCACCCTTGTTCACCATGCCTTGTCGCAAGTCAGCTCTCACTCCCCGGAAAATTGGGACACTCCTTTTCCTGCCTGATAGTTCTGACACTGATGGAAGTGCAAATGAAGACGAATTCTACGGCTTTGATAAGTTAGTGACCGAAAATAATGACCAGGATATCGATAATAGTGCAGAAAACCCCGACGATCCTCGACCTTCTACCTCTGGTGTGGGCACTCGTGACTCACGGTCGGGTGTTCCTAAACGTAAGAGAAAACTAATATTTTCGCGTGGCCAGGCCTCTGACTTCAGTAATGACGATGATTCTGACGTGGATTGTGATTTTATTGCGCTCGACGATCATTCGAGTAGTGATAGTGAGGAAACATATTCACCAGTGAAGCATCGGTATGTTCACCGCCGCATGCGCTCGGGTAGTGTACCCTATGCTGTGCCCAGGGGACGGAGTACATCCCGGAGTACATCCTGTGGCCCTACACCCATTTTAGGTAGTGATAGTGAGGATGATGTGGCTACACTTGGCATGGATGGGCCACAGGCATCAGTGGATGGTGTTAGTGGTGCTGGTGGTGGTAGTGGCACCGCCATGCGTGACTCACTGTGCCACGCGGGGACCCACGCTGCTGACTCGTCAGTTCAAGGACAAAGCGGAGCGTCACCCACCAGCCCGCCACAACCACAACCACCCGTACAACCAGCCTATGATGTCCAGTATCCACCAGCAAACCGTATCTGGGATTGGCAGCAAAATCCCAATTTTGTTACCAGCCCTCACCACTTTGATGACTCTCAAAGTGGAATTCTACCTACCTGTCCCCTTGGAACCACGGCCAATGAACTGGAATTCTTTGAATTATTCTTTGACCAGCCATTGATGGAAATTATTGTCAGGGAAAGTAATAAGTATTTTCAGTACACCATGGCAAATACGATCTTATCACCACAGTCAAGACTACACAGGTGGAAAGAGACGACTGTTGCAGAAATGTATTTGCTTTTTGCAACAATAATGCTTATGCCTCACGTCTATAAGCATAATATAAAAGCATACTGGTCCACAGATCGGCTAATTTGTACCCCATCCTTCAGTGAAATAATACCAGTGAACAGGTTTATCTTACTGTTACATATGTTGCACTTCTCTGACAAAACCAGGCCTGACAGAAGTGACAGGTTATACAAGATTAGAAATGTTTTCATGTATCTCAAACAAAAGTTCAGGATATACTTTTATCCATTCAAGAATCTTGTAATTGACGAGTCTTTGATTTTGTTCAAAGGTAGACTGCCATTCAAGCAGTATATACCGAGCAAGAGGAACCGCTTTGGTATAAAATTGTTTGTACTCTGTGATTGTGACAGTGGCCTGGTGTTGGATATTGTTGTATACACGGGTAGTAAAACATTGAAAGATACCAAGATGTTATTGGGTATCTCAGGTGATGTAGTGAGAAACATGATGGCACCTTATCTTGGTAAGGGCCATACATTGTATACCGATAACTGGTACACAAGCCCATTACTCAGTGATTTCATGCGAGTGAACAAGACAGATGTGTGTGGCACAGTGCGTTCTAATCGTAAACATATGCCCAGGCTCAACGCAGGTGTTTGTGGTGATGACGTGCAGGTGTTTACTGCCAATGACATCATGGCATTACGTTGGCATGACAAACGAGATGTCACAGTGTTGACAACCATTCACCGTAATGAAATGCAAGACAGTGGCAAAGTTGATCGAGTGACTAATGAACGTATTCGAAAACCAGTGTCAGTGATTGATTATACACAAAACATGCACTTGGTTGACAAGTGTGACATGCAGATTGGTTTTGTTGACTGTGTTCGTAAGAGTTACAAGTGGTACATGAAACTTTTCTTCCATCTCATGGACATTTCAATGCTGAATGCATATAATATGTACCAAATAAAGACTGGTAACAGACCACCGTATGGTGAATTTTGTTTGTCTGTTGTCAGACAACTCATAATGAAGTACCAGGTAACAACACCTGCAATACAACATGGTCCTCGAATTCATCACAATATACCCAAGCGTTTGAGGAGAGAAGGTGATCATTTCATAATACAGCTTCCTTCAACTCAAAAGAAATTTGCTCAGAAGAGATGCATTGTCTGTGCACAAACAAAACGACGGCAACAAAGACGCAAAGACACTCGGTTTATGTGTGAGGAATGTAAGGTGCCTCTGTGCATGGTGCCTTGTTTCAAGGAGTTCCACAAGCTCCAGCAGTTCTAAAACCATGTCCAGTGATTGTAAATATGTAAATATATGATAGAACATTAGTATTATACAACATTTGTGCATGTTTATTGTAATAAACAACAGTGGTAAACAATAATATGATAACTTTAGTGCGGTTATTGTGTTCAATACAGTGAGTATATATATATATATATCAATTATATACAGTATTGGTCTCTCAGGCCCCAAATGTTAGTAGGAATAGAAAAAATTGGAAAAGAAAAGAAAAAACAACTAAAACAACAAAATAATATAATACGCGTATGTGGAATTCGTAGATGTTGCCGCCACCACATCATTTTCTATAAACTTTTTGGCACTGTATCTCGGTAAGTAATGATCAGATTCTAATTTTTTTTGTCTTATTACCTTCACAAAAATATGCTCTTTAATTCTGTAAGAAAAAATAATTTTTTTTTTTTTTCAAAATTTCTTGGACACTGGTGCGTGACTTCAGATTTTGGCCTTGGACCCTGAAAGGGTTAACCCTTTGAGGGTCGACAGGCCCTCTCCGAAACTCGTTCTCAGGGTCGGCCAAATTTAAAAAAAAAAAAAAAATTATTTTCTCTTATGAAAAGATAGAGAATCTTTTCCCGATCATAACGACACCAAAAGTTTGAAATTTGATAGAAAACTTACAGAATTATGCTCTCGCAAAATTAGCGGTCTCGGCGATGTTTACGCATCGGCGATTTTGCCCACTTTGAGCCCCATTTTCGGCCAATTTCACTGTACTAGTCGACATAAAACATAAATATTTCGCTAGAACTCCATTTTTTCTATTGAATGGGTGCAAGAAACCACCCATTTATAAATTCAACTATCCAGTACAGTGGTCAGAATTTAGCAATTTTGCCAATTTCACACAAATTTCAAAAGATGCCAATTTCCGAATAGGGTCCAGAATAAACAAGAAAGACATTCCTGGCACTAAAATGACATTTCCTCTAGTCATTAGTCACGTCTCAAGGCCCCTCTTATATTCTTTTGCTTTCCACTTTGAATTTTTATTCTCACAAAAAATATAAGATTTACTGTTATGCAGACTACTGCATTAGTGTAAAAAATGGTATAAATATTATTGGTGCACTTGTGAAAGAATATTAGACTCACCAGTTGACGTGTATTGCACGCTTGGCACGATTTGTTTACTTTTGAATTTGGGTAAAAATCGAACATTTCTGCTACTTTGAGCTCAATTTCAAGGCACCTTTCATTGTAAAACCAGTCAAAATCATCTCAATTTCAGTAATATGTCTTCCATTCTATAAAATGAGACCAAGAAAACTAGAATACAACAATAAATACCATACGAAAATACACTGCAAAGTCGCTGATTTATTAAAAAAAAATGGTCAAAGTTTTTTTTTTCTCATTATGCACTGTGTGCTGCAGGATTTTTTTAGACTGTGCACACTGACCACATAGACCCATTCTTTCATATGAAGGCCTACCAGCTTTCTCCCACTAGATTTGAGGCCGCTAGAATTTATGAGTACTAGTACGTCAAAAACCCCTACGCGTAAGACGTACTAGTACGACGAAAACCCTCAAAGGGTTAATTAAAAAAAACGTTCGGAGTTTTTTTTTTCTCATTATGCACTGCGTGCTCCAGGATTTTTTTTATATGGTGGACACTGACCACACAGACCCATTCTTTCACATGTGGGCCTACCAGCTTTCTCCTGCTTGATTTGAAGCCGCTAGAATTTATGAGTATATATACGTCAAACACGGTACCTCGTAAGACATATATGTACGGCCGCGACAGTCAAAGGGTTAAAGGAGAGGTTTGGGATATTGTTGTATTCTGAGCACCTCTGCAAAAACAGTGATAATGTGTGAGTGTGGTGAAAGTGTTGAATGATGATGAAAGTATTTTCTTTTTGGGGATTTTCTTTCTTTTTTGGGTCACCCTGCCTCAGTGGGAGACGGCCGACTTGTTGAAAAAAAAAAAAAACTATTTACTCATATGCAAGTCCAACTCAAATCTAACCCCTGTTCACACTCGTTGCACAGACCCTTACTCTGATATGTAGGAGAAAATTTACCATTCACGCTTATCTGAGTGAGATGAGTTCATGCTGTAGAACTGTGATGGACCCCAGCCTCAATGATAGGTTTACGTGACTGCCACTGAAAGGGTTAACAGTTAGCTATCACACAGTTATGTACATACTAACATATATCTATCACACAGTCACGTACACACTAACAGTTAGCTATTACATAGTCACGTACACACTAACAGCTATTACACAGTCATGTGCGCACTAATAGTTAGCTATGACACAGTCACGTACAAACTAACAGTTAGCTATTACACAGTCACATACAAACTAACAGTTTGCTACTACACAGTCACGTGCACACTAACAGTTAGCTATTACACAGTTATGTACACACTGACCGTTAGCTGTTACACAGTTACGTACAAACTGATTACTGAAAAATTAGCATGAAATATGCCACTTATAAATAGTTCAAATAGTAAGAGTCGTTTTACTTATTCAGATTTAAATATTTACTATAAACACAATACAGTCTAACAGAGCAGTGCTCTATGACCCATGGAGGTTAAGCACTTGTATTTTAATATTAATGAACTAACAGTTATTAAAAGGGGTTCAATAATTAAAGCATATAACAGTCTTGTTTTTGTATGAGTAAAGTTAAGTGTAGTTGCTTATTATTGTTATATATACAAACTACTATGTATTGTATTTAATTATAGCTAATAAATTAATCAAAGATTGTCACTCACAGACCAAGATATTTAGACAAGCTGGATAATGAGCAGACAATTATGTTCTCAGCATCAGTTGATTGAAGAGTAACTGTTTTCTCTTTGAAAAGGGATGCTGCCCTGTATCTGTCTTACCTACCACTAAATTATCAAGTTACCAAATAGTAAATACCTTATTCCAAATAATTTCCAGATAGTGCTTACATTATACCTATAGCTTTCTTATAATGAAACATTGTAGTGTTTTCTTATAAAGACGCTTTGTATGTTTAGTGTTTTCTTATAAAGAAACATTATACGTACTTATAGTGTTTTCTTATTACCAAAGTAAATATTTTCGATGCAGCTCTCTTTTATCATTTAAAAAACATCTGAATCTTTTTTAATTTTCTTTACAGTACCTCCTTGACAACTTGATCACCAATGTAAGTCGTTTATGTTACAGTTCTCATGGTAGCTTGTATTACTCAGTCTACTCATAATATTTCCTATATCTCACTTCATCTTCAACTTTAATAAACAGATCTTCTAACATTACTAGAGCCTTTCTCTTAGCAGTATTGAACTCATCCTCTAATAAATCTAAATCCTCTCTCTTTACAGTATTAGACTCATCCTCTAGTATCACTAGGCCTCATGTATT